>NW_006440645.1:3145862-3164499 GCF_000325575.1 Pteropus alecto | reverse complement strand
ACACGCGCAAACCCGGGCAGACACACACAAATGCGCATTCCACGCACCGACAGAATGTCCATCAATCTTAATCATAAAGAAATTTTACGAATAGAATGATCAGACGCCATGGGAACAAGAACAGTCTCAAGGTGTTTAATTTGGTGTGTTGCTCTTTAGAACATAATGATGAAAAAGCACTCACTATACCCACCAAAGACCCACGCATTCGATCCCGCGGCCTCCATCATGTATCATTATGTCCATTCTACCCTTCTTCCTGTGGTCCTTAAGTTTTTTGTCTTTCTTGTTTTTTTTTTTTTTTTACTTTCTCCCCCATATCTCTCTACTATTCTGTTGTTTCCTAACTAGAGATCGACTGGCATCTGGACCCGTTGGACCCGCGTGTTCTTCTGCAGAAGGATTTTCTTCTTTTGTAAAATTTCCAAATGGTTGAAATGGTATTATTGTTATCGTAAAAACATGTATGTTAATTCGTAATTTTACTGCATTAGTTCATTAGGGAATGTGAACTATGCTATTTCTATGGACACGTACGGACATTTTTAAGGTGTAATAAATGAAAAAAATTTAAATGATCACTATTCTGTGGGTAGCTGAAAAGGTGTACACTTTGTTGAGAATGTATTACATCATTCTTTTATACCGAAGTCCTCTATACTTATTTATTTTGCGTATTTAGTTATTTGATGATTAATTGACGCAGGCCAATATTATATATTGTTGTTGTGGTCTGGCAATTGTCTTTATATTTTAATCTGCTTTTATTTTACAGATTGAGATGATGCTATTTAGTTGGTAGTAGTTTTAACTGTCTTATTTGGAACGCTATACTCTAGCAGAATAATGTTCCTCTTTGTCTCAGCTAAAACTCTTTTCCTTCAGCTCTGCTTTATCCAATATTAATATTACCCCTTTGATTTATTTTTGTTTGCATTTCTTTGATACTCTAGTGTTCAACGGTTTATACTCTGCCTTTCTGTATCATTTTGCTTAGTCACATCTCCTGTAAAGAGTGTTTTAGGGGTTGAGTGGGGTGAAGTCATGTCTGATCTTTTGTTTACCACTGATTCTTAAGAAAAGGGAAATAGTTCATAGGACCGGTTCACGCACAGGGACACGTGGGTCCACCGTGTGCTCTTTGCTCTCTCAGCCTGCTCACCTGCACGATACGTATTCCGCCCTGCCCTTAGCCCTCCTGTGAGCTGGGTGGTGCAGGCATGCCCACTGCCACAGAAGGCCTGTGGCCGCCCAGTGCTGCCTGGTGGTCAAACCTGTCTGATTCGGGACTCAGAGTTTGGAAGCGACTGTCGCTGCATACCTAGGCCACGCTCTTCAACAGTCTATCAGTAAAAAGGAGACTCTCTGATGTCCATTTATCTGCACATCTCGTTTGAGTCAATTCGCCAGAACCCAAAACCACATTCAAAGAACCAAGCGGGGGAGGAGTAGGGGAGGGCCGGGGGGGGTCCGGCTAGCAACGTCACACTTGCAGGTGGAGGCAGGCCACGCGGACTTTGGCGCTGTCAGTCCTGATGGCCTGTTTGTCCATGTGAACAGTCTTCAAGGTTGCGCAGTCAGATTTTGACCGACGTGGCCTGCACTGGCAATTTCGGGAGTTAGCACACTTGTGTGGGTCACACCAAATAACCACAAAACGCCAACGCGCGATGCCGGAGCTCAGTGCTCTGACCGCCAGTCACAGTTACATTACAGAGTACGGCTTGGTGTCGTAGGCGGGGCCGATTCACGGAACGAGCCGCTGTAAGAAACCCATTGATTTCCAGTCAAAACTCACCTTGAACCAAGCAGAGTTTTAGTCATCACTTTTGATGCCTTCGATGCTTCTGTAGATCGTTCTGCAAAGTTCCATGGGCATCGCGCAGCTCTCATGCATATTTAAAGTTTGAGGGTCAGCACCAGTGGCGTGGGCGTGGCCGGGGGTCCTCCACGAAGCCACTGTTATCCTTTTCTACCTGGAAGTCTGGGCCAGGCGCGCTGCCACTGAGGGAGGAATGCTCTTCCTCGCTGCCTTCAAGCTACCTGTGTCCACGTGCCGATTCTGGCCAATCGGAAAAGAGGAAGGCATTATGGGATAAATTCACAGTTCAGGCCTTTTAGCTGAAAACCGATAAATAGGTTCGATATGCCTACAGATCGCTAGGAAGAAAGGAAAACAACCCAATTAAAAATTGGGCAGAAGACGTGCACAGGCACTTCGCCAGAGATGTCCCGGTAACCACAAAGCACACGATCACGCTGTTGACCTCATCAGTCATCAGAGGAATGAACGCTCAGAGCAATGGAACAGCACCACGTAACAGCCAGAGTGGCGAAATCGAGAAGAGCCCCAACCCCAAGCACCCCTGGGAATGTGGAGCGTCTCGATGGCTTGCCATGGTTGCTGTTCTCTGGCCCTGGTAACCACGCGCGGAAACACACAAAGGTTTCTGCAACACATGATGACATCGTAGACATTCTGTAATGTAAGCTAACAGCTGGGCGACGGTTCTAGCAAGCTGCCTTTGACAGGTGAGCTTCCCCAGGTCAAGGCTGGGAACCTTTTAAACACCTGATGGTCTTGGTTACTTTCTTTGGAAACACTGGCTTTTTGTAGCCCAAGCAATACCGTGAAGGGATCTAAATCTCCCTCGGCTGCAAAACGCTCTCAGCATCCACCAGAAGTGTAGTGACCCGTGCATGGCCGGAAGGGCTGACGTGCACCTCGCCGGAGGCTCATAGGCTGTCGTGTTTCCCTAGGGCTTAGAACGGCTGAAAAAGTTTAATCGCTTGTTTCCATTTATCAAAATCCTCTAGGCCCCCCAACCCCAGACCACTGTCAGCTGAGAGCCCGCCTTGTACAGCACAAACTTACCACCGAGTGTGTCGGTGTCTCCTCGGTAAACGTGGGCATGCACACCCAGAGAAAAGATTTTGTTAGTTACTGTTCATTAAAACAAACGAATAATCAAGATCTATTTTGTAGCTGCCATTTTAGAGTATATATGAATTCAGCTCACACACACACACACACTCACACGCTCACACACTCATACACACACACACACACACACACACTCACACGCTCACACGCTCACACACTGCATGAAAAGCTGGGCTGTGAAGCCCCCAGTACTTCTGTGATGAACCTTAGTTTAGCTGTTCATAAGAGTGTGAAAATCTGAACCATGGAAACACAGACGCGTTCCATGATGATGTCCTCCTTTTTACACGATTACTAGATGTGGGGAAAAACCATATTCTTAAATTTTTAAAATAATATTTGACGTAAATATTATATTCTATTATACCACTCTTAATCATTGTAGGAACTAATAAAAATAGGCATTTAATTTAAAAAAACTTCAACCTTAAATATAAATACATCGTTCAGAGGTTGTCGGGGTAGTTTTGGGGCAGGCTGATTAACTGTTTATTCACTGCCGTGATTAAATAACAAGATTTCTACCTACGGCAGAGCTCTTATTGCTCAGAGAGAAAGGGAAAGGTGGATGTGAGCTACTTCCTTCTGTATAATCCCGTTTGAACGTGGGAGGAGGATGCTTTCCCAAGAGCCTGCCTCGCTTCCTACATCACAGGTCCCAGGATGGGGAGATGGAGAGTCACCCCTTCGACCGGGACCAATGCACCTTCTTCCTTTAAACGTAGCTCAATCAGAGGGTAGAGAGATTGCCATTTGCAGTACTCATTCTGTTAGAGTGATCGTTCTAGGAAGAAGCACTCAAACGTGTTTAGACAGATAAACGGCGCTCTCGTGGGTATCATTCACAGCTCTGAACAAGGATCGTTCTTGTTAAAAGCTTGATGGGAAGAGTCGGCATGTTGTGTTCTATGATCAAACTGGCCCGTTTTATGTATTTGGAAGGAGACGTAATACAGGAATCAACGGAATTGAAACATTTTTTATTTTTAAATTTTTTATGGAGGGAAGATGGTAAAAAATAGAAATCGATTCCTTCCCAAAAGCGTAGACGTTCGCGGCTGATGAAAAATAGGCGTAGTGTGCGAAATGGACTTAGAGAGGTAAGAAAAGTCGGAACAAATGTGTCTGGCGGGAGGATGCTGCCCGCTCCGTCCCCGTCCCCATGGTAAAGCGGGTGAACAGAGTGCTCGTGGCTCGGTCACCGGGGCCATCAGATGATCGGAAAGCCGCCTGTGATAGCCTCCCCTGCCAGGTACCCGGAGTCCCAAATCACTGAGGTGTCCCAGGACACACCTCAGAAGAGCCTGACTCTGCGGGCAGAGCGGGGAGAGCTCTTTCCAAAGCAACTTGGGATAAAAAAGAGCTGGACTTCCTTAATGAGTTAAATACTGGGGGTCACATACGCATGTGGTTATTCCCAAATTGCCTCATACTGTGCTTAAATAGGATGTTTTCCAATTCAGCTACAAAAAAAAATTTGGCAAAATTAGCTAACATGACGGCTTAAGTGCCTGAACGTAGAGTTCTACTTTTCACCCAGAGAAGATGGCTTTTTCCATGAAGGTGTCACTGTGCTAGGAAGCCGACCGGGGTGGTCTGGGCCTCGAGGATCATGAAGGAACACGAGATCCCCTGAGATCGTGATTCGGGGGGTGGGGGGGTCGGCTCAATAGGAGAGGGGCAGCGTCCCAGCTCCCACAGAAGTGGTGTTCTGGCTATAATGGCGAGGTGACTCACACAGCACTGACCACCGTGAAGAGGACACAGACGCGTAACGGGATCGGCCGGACCCCCACAGGGGCTGCTGGCGGGATGTTCCAGCACCGTTTCTGAGCTGCGGATGACGAGAAGCAGCGGACACAGCGAAGAGCTAAGGCACCAGCGCTCCGCGCAGAGGGACAGCCTACAGGGGGGACCACTCAGATCCCGAAACAAAAGCTCGGTGTCCTACTTACTGGGGCGCAGTGATGAGGCACAGATTCATCAGGATAAACAGAGAAAGGCAACCTCACGCTGCGGGTTTGGAGGGGCCCGACGCCACCACCTCGAACTGTGACCCGCCCCTAAAGCCAGGCCTCTGCTAGCCAGCTGTCTCGGGGACCCAGATAAAGTAGCAAGCCTAAGGATGATTCTGGTGCACCTGGGGTTCCGTCTCACGTTGTGACACAATTATGCTGCCTTTACATGACCATTGGGCGAGTATGGCAGGCTGCGGGCCGGAGGTACCGTCGACGGTGGAGGGCGGGACAGTCAAAACCCTTCGCCTCTGTTTAAACAGGACTGACTGACCGTTCGGTGTCACATGAAAAATATCTCGCATAACAACAACAACAACAAAAGTGCTCACTTCACCTTTTCCCATCTTGGACACTGTCTGATAGAGGTAGCCTAAAAATATCTACAGACTGGAATTTTATATTTATTTTTGACTTTTTTTTTTGCTGAGGCTTAGTGAGAGTGCTGTTGACAGATAAATTAGATGTGTTTCCCCTGAATGTCAGGTCACCTGAGAGAAAGGGGAAAAATTCAAAGGTATTTCTCTGTCCAGGAGTGCGTATCAGCATTCGGGGGAGCGAATGATATAATGTGAGTTCGCCAAACCATAAAAAACAAGGACTAGGACTCCGAGTGACACATTCATTGGGAAAACTATTAGAAAGGAATTTCCTTAGCCCCAAGACGATACGAACTCTAATTTTCCAAAACCCATTCAACACACAAATTTATTTATCGCCCGACTTCGGTAGCATTCTTGGGATACTGTTGCGAGCAAGCACTACAATCACACATGGAGCAAATAATGCGGGTGAGTTCAGAAACGTAACACAAACACAAATACCTGTCGCCTTTCCTTGGTAAACAAACACGTGAGATATTAAACACATCGTATTGCATATTTATTTAGCATGATTCTGTATTTCAGTATGACCTGACATTTTATCTTTCCTGTGTTTGAGACTTTATGTATTTCAGTTATCAAATCAACCATTTGAAAAGCAAGGATGTCTCTGCCTTTACTTTGAAAACTGGCATAGAGGAGTACATAAGACAGCGTCCAAATCAATTTACTTTTTAATAAAGTAGTCGTGTCTTGATTGCATTCTAAACATAGAAAGGGTTATCAATATTTGAATTTCTGGGGCTCCCAATTTTACACTTAGGTATAATTACTGAGACCAGCAATACTGTCATGAGCTTGTGGCATCCATTCAGGACGAGCAAGACACAGCTGGCCGGAAGGGTCAAAACCACAGTTCGGGGACCAAACAAACTCAGGAGTCATAGGCTCCCAGTCTCTTATTGGGCAAGTCCCTGGGCAGGAGGCTCTCAGCCCTGGTTCATCCAATGGTTCAACCACAGAACACGGGGTGTTTTGCTGCTATCGGTTAGAGACTCTGAACTGAACCATAAGCCAGAGTTAAGGTTCAACAGCCTTTTCTGCCACAATGTCGACCTTTTCTTTCTTTTACCTACTTTGGCATTTACAATTTGTTGGACACAGAGTTTCTGGCTTTGCGTTTGAACATCTCAATCTTGATCTTTTTGACCTTTAAATTCATCAGCCTTAAAAAGTAGGAAAGACTGGAAATATCAATGGAACTTACATTAAATGCCAATCATCTGCCGGGATTTTAAAATATGATATTTAAATATCATAGCTATTACGGAAATTAGAAGCACTTAAAAAATTTCTCTTCTTTTATCTTTCCTTTCTTTATTGTTCCTTTTCAAGTGTTTTCTTCCTTAATGTACCCGTATACCTCCACTCTATTCCTCCTGCAGGACTCACATGCCCGCATGGGCCAAAAACATCACTCAAAACCGCTGAATCTGCAATGCTGCTGACAAACTCAGAGACGGGCATAAATGCTTTACAGCACCACACGCGCACAGAAGTGAAGTCACACATGGAAATTAGTGTTATGGGAGAGAGCCGAAATGTGCATTGGGGGAAAAATACTCGTTTATTAATAAAAATAAACTATAATCTACTTCTGATCCAATTAATACCAACATTTAGCCATTAACTTTTTACTGATCTCGATCCGTTCACGCCTTACTTGAATTCACCTAGCTCACCATCACTGATTAGTGTTATTAAAACTATCATTGTTACTTCTGTGTAATAGTTGAGGGCTTTTAAGAAATATTTCAGGCTTTTCCTATTGGTTGGGATAACTCCCAAATTATTTAGCTCAGCTAAAATCCTAGTATATTTAAGTCATACAATGTCATACTCAGCGCTAAGTAGATATTTAGTAAATACTTATTTCTGTTCTTTTTTCTTTCATAATATAGTTCTAATAAGTTCTCTATCTCTCTCCCTCCCTCCTTCTCTCCCTCTGACCCTAATTCCTTTCATAGCTGATGCCTCACAGAAGAGCCCTCCAGAGGTGGCTTTCAATCTTGGCTGCATGATCGACCGACCTGCGGATGTTCTGATTTCACTGGTGTGGAATGAGGGGTGCTCGTTGCTATTTTTATAAGATTCCCAGGAGATCATAATGGGCTCAGAACCGAAAGCAGTAATTATGACACAGTGATACGTGCTCTGGAACAGAAAGACTGTCGTCGGTGCTCGTACCCACACCTGACCCGATCTCAGGAGGCGGAGTGAGGTGACTCTCCCAGGAGGAGCGAGTCTTCAGCTGGACAAGGAGGACACGCTGACGGCTGGAGGAGACACGGGGAGGGAGGGGAAGGGGAGGAAAGGATACACGGAAACACGCCAGGTTTGAATCGCCCAGCTAGGTGAACACTTGGTAAACGGCAGGATAAAAGGCTGAAGAAATAGGCAGAGGCCGAACTTGGTTCCAAGCTAAGTGTTTGGATTTCATCTCACGTGATTCAACAGACCAGTGAGACCACACACACGCTTTGGAAATATCACCCCGAGAAGATGAGGGAGGATGAGTAACGGCACCCAGAACAACCCCGCGGAGCCAGTGGGGACTTTTCTGCAGTGATCCAGGGGGCGCGAAGGGGGAGGGGCGAGGGGAAGGATGAGACGAACAGGTGAAAAAGGCTGGAAGATCGAGGAGTCAAATACACCTTCAAGTTTTCCGGCTTGAGCAATCCGTAGGGTAGGGCAGCCGGCCTTCGGGATAGAAAACGAGGCGTGGGAACAAACTTCCGAAAGAGGCTGATGGTGTCCACGTGTACGGACGTGCTCCAGGGGTCTGACAGATGCCCAGAGGAAAGGCGGGTTTAACCAGCAGTAGATCTATCAACCTTGACCTCCAGGCACTTCTGGGCTAAAGATAAAACATGGGAGTCCTTGAGGAGTTGAGGAATCTCTGTTTGTGGATGAAATTCCATAAAACCCGAAACCCAAACCAACAGGAAGCCAGCGTGTAGGTGCTCGGACCCACACGCGTGCACTTGTCTTTCGATGGCACTGGGAAGTGGGTGTCCAGCAGAGATCACCCTCCCCACGCCCGTAGGCGTGGCTGAGTGACAGGTCTGCGTCCGAGAAATACAAGCGGCAGTGGCGTGTGTCATGTCCATATCAAGGCTTTTAAGACGAGCGCAAGCTTTTCTGGTAGCAGGTTTTTTTTTTCCTCCTTTTACCTTATTTCAAACACTGATAGGATCCTAAAGGGTGGCGGAGCCAGAAAGTGAAAGGTCCCCTGGACTCTGAATAACCACCGAGTGGAAAGCCACCAAGGACATCGGCTTTGCACTGTTCCGTGAGAAGGACGGACACTTGCCGTGGCCGACACGGAGACGACTGTGACCGGGACAGTGGTGCTTCCCACACCTCGCCCAGCAGCCCCCGGCCCTGGTCGGCCCGCTCATACACATTCTAGTCCTCCCGCGAAGCTTAGTGTGGTCTTCTCCCCTGTGTGAATTCTTTTAACCATGTGACTCTCAGTCACGATAATCTGAAATCTTAGCATGATATTTGTAATCACTCATTTGGCAGATAATCATGCTTTTGATATGTATTACAATTTTAATTGACTTTTCATGTATTTTTGGTTTATCTCTCTCAACAATCGGGCTTGCGTTCAGTGTATTTTTCATGTTTTTCCAAAGGCTGGAAAAACTTTTTCTTTCTCCGTCAAAAAGAAAAAAAAGAAGATAATTTCTAAACTAAACTCTAAAACAAAGGAGAACATGAGAGATTTTGGAATTTTAATGTTGCTTGAACAATTATACAGAAGTTATGTGCTTGGCAAGGGAACGAAGCCCGTCTGAGTCTGTGTTTTGACTACCAAGGACTGTATCTAGGAGAACAATAAACTTGGAACCCGCTAGACTTCTGGGCTCCTTAAGCAGCCATCCTGAGCATTCACCTTTATTTTTGAAATAATCATTAACCCATCAGACACATTACAAGCTATAACATTCAGGTTCTGATGTTGTAAACATCGGCTGAAATGCGTCGTGAGTCATTTACATTGTGTGTATTATGTATGTATTTTTTGGGGCTTACTGTCTTTACACGTTCAGGTCAACAAGTTTCATTCTCTCATAAGATTATGATGAAATCTGATATTACAGGCAGCATTAACTTGACCTTTCGGAACCTATCACACCTGCTTTCAGGTACAATGAGAAGAGTTAGATTTCCTCGGTTCTGGGCTAATGGCTGGAGTGAGGGTCCAACCACAGAGCGCTCTGTCTCCTTTGGACAGAGGGCTGGATGGTTCTGTGCCAGGTCTCACCACATCCTACAAGCTATCGTCTCTGAAAGACCCTTGGCCTGTAGCCCAACAACTGTTTTATTCCCAAGTTTGCAGCTAAAACAAATGACTCTACAACTTTGTTTCTCATCTCTCGACTGCACGGTAGACTACAGGGCTAATTTATTACTCTAGCCCTTTGAAAAAAGGAAAGGTGATAAATGGTTTAATTAGATTTCTTTTTCAGAAGAAATCATTTCTGCAAACGTGAGGCTGTGAAAGTCATGCCTATGGGACAGAACTAGGAAAGGAAAATATTGTTCTAGAAAAAGCATCAAAGCCTTATGACCACAGCCCAAGAATGATGAGATGGAAGGGGTGCGGGTTGTTTATGACCGCCCGTCACGGAGGCCCCGATTCCCTGAAACCCTCTCGGTGAACAGGAATAATGGCCCAGAAGATCCTTTCAGCATATTTCACTGCTTCCACTGCGGTGTTAAATCTCTATCCGATGTTGTTACTTGTCACACAGAAGTGTGTACTTCAAAAGAAAAATGGCATAAGGTTCAAATGGATCTTCCTGCACACACATTCTCCTGGCCAAGGCGCCAACGTGTTTGCAGTCTGGGCTCAGCACCGCCCCTGTCACTGCCCCGGCGTGGGGTGGCGAGGGGCGTCCGGCACAGTCAGCCGCTGCGTTTCTCCTTTTTCCATCCACGGCATCTGACACCAGATCAGTCTCGACTAGAAATGGTGACCAAGGCTAAGTATTTTCGAACTGACACAAAAGCATTGACAAAGGCTTTTATTTACAGTTCCTGAATCATTATAACTTAAAATGACCTGAATACGCAAATACTTAAAGGCACCATTAGGTGATGGTGTTAATGTTTTAATGTTCATGAATTCTGAACCATAATCGTCCCACTAGGTTTACAGGAAATTGGGTGTTTGACTTCTAAGTGCAAATATAGAATAGAGTTTCCACGATCTAAGCACAGAGATCATTTTTTTAAAGTAAGATCTCCGTTTAGAGTTGAATAACAGTCATAGATTTATAGCAACAGAAGTTCTCATGTTAATTTTTTCTAAAAGAAGTAAAGAATCATTGGAAATAATAAGTCGTAGAAACGAATTCTAAAGAAACCGCACATCTGGTAATTGATGTCACTTAAAACCACATTATAAGTGACTGACCGATTCACAATTCTGGTCCATTTCGTTCTCACCACTGGAATAAATTAAGACCCTTTAATCATCCAGTAGGAAAATGTATTCTTAACTTATATCAATATTTTTGAAACTTTCGGAATCTGTAGACTGCGTAATGGATGATGAAGTACATGCAGACACGCTTTTTAAATTTTAAAAAGAAAACAATAGGTTCATCGAACCTTTCAAAAGAAAATTTAAATCTATCCCCAAAGTAAAATTAACAATACTGGTTTTAAATCATGAGGATAAATTGTTAGGAGCCTTTCACTAAGGTATTTGTTTCAGGCTGAGTAACAAGTACTTTGGACCAAAACTCAAGTTGTACGTATTATGTAAGAGTCAGCATAGTGTATTCCTTCCTCTGTATTTCTACTACATTAGAAAGTCCAAAGCCAAGAAGATAGGTCAGGAATGGGTACAGCATCGGGGGAGAGGGTGCCAAGCGCAAAGCTTAAGAGACTGGAGCCTGGTTCTGCCACTTATGAGCTGTGTGATAGGAGCCAGGTTATCGACCTCTCTGTGCTTGTTTCTTCAGCTGTAGAGTGAAGATAATAACAGTGCTTAAAATCTTAGGGTTCAGGTGCAAATTAAAGCAAGGAATCCACATAAGGGCATCAGAAGAGGGCCTGGCACATGGTGAGTGCTCAGGAAACGTTAGTTCTTGCTCTGTTAATTCCGTTAGGTTGGGGCCCAAAGCCGAGCTTGTGCAGGACAGGGTGGCGTGCAAGCCACGTCCACCGATGTCCGCGGTCAGGCCTGGGCCCTAACAGTCATGGGATATGTTGAATGCCAGCCATGGCAAACTCCTGTATATCACTAGGGCAGGATATAAACAGTAGAGATACCCCTCGCTGTGCATGCTCTCGGCACTCCAGTGACTAGATGTGCAAGCACCTCAGAGCCGGATGCGTGGCAGAGTAAAGAAGGAAGCGAATTAACTCCTGATCTGCGTATTGAGTAAATTCCAAATGTGCAAAGTAGTTCTTCATGTTCATTGGAGGATTTGAATGTAATTGTACATCCGAAGATGGTTTTTCTCTAAAAAGTGAATAAAATCATTTATTCAGAGAAAATTTTACTCCAACCAGTTATTTGCTTCACATTTTGTCTTTCAAAGAATCATATTATTCTAAACATTACGAATCAAGGTATTCTGTTCCTGAGTGTTGGGTTCAGGTTCTTCATGACACTAACGACTTATTTAGTTAGATCATTTGAGCAAGTCATTTGAACTAAAGAAAAGATCTTTCCTGGAATTCTAAGATATGAAGAAAAGAATTTTTAAGTACTCTATTGGTTGGAAACTCACACGTGTAACGGGAGGATGCGCCTGCTAGGAGATCTATTAGGCCAATGCAGCACATTAGATGTAATTAACAATAGCAGCTAACGTGTCCTGACCACTGACCGTAAGCGTGCACACGTGTTCATGCATCTGATTCTCACAGTATCTGTTAACATAGGCACCGTCATTGTCCCCATTCTGCAGAGGAAGAAACAGACCCATGGAGAGGAAGAGTGACTTGCTCAGGACTAGCAACAGAGCCCGTGTCAAAACACAAGCGAGCCTGACTCCAGCGACAGCGCATCTAAGCACAACCGACTTTTCGACACTGAAAATAACTCATCATCCTCAACATCCATTCTTAACAAAAGCTGTTAACAAAATATGAATGGACACATATTCATCACTATACGTATGTGAGTGTATCAATGATGGTACATAAAGAGATGTACTTATGATATTTCTTCTAAGTCAAGAAGAGGATAGTTTAATATCTGATCTGCATAAAATTAGAAAACAGTTTAATTATTATTTGCACATGATATCTTTGTTTACTTAGAAAGAAAATAAATCAACTCAAAGACAAATTGTCAAGGACTATTCCAGCGGGTGGGCAGGACTCTAAGGTGGTCCCCAAGATGCCCACCCTCTGGGGCACACCCCTGCGTAACCTGCTCACCTTCAGTGTGAGGGGACGTCTGAACGTGATGGGAAGCCGCCCGGGAGCTGGGGTGCTAACCAGGTGACTTTCGGTTAATGAAAAGGGAGACGATTCCGGGTAGGGCACACTGATTAGGACACCTTGAAGGAAGGACACACATCAGAGGAGACACTCCCGCTGGCCTGGGGACAAGCACGCAGCCCCGTGACAAAGTGCCTCCAGGGGCCACGTGGCAAGATGCGCACTTGTATGTCGTCACCCTCACCCCTGGCGTCTGCACACTGTCCCCAACGGGGAGGGGCGCTGAGGGTCCCATGACGAAGACAGTGTGACTGCCTCACTTGGCACTGCGGAGTCACAGTTAGAAAGCCAGAGGATGAGACAGGGCTGCCCACCTGAAGAGCCTGCAGAGGTGACGCAGGGGTGGGGCCCACAGGAGCAAGGGCACCAGCTGCCACCCCCACCTCACACAGGCGCTGTCGCTGGGAGGTGGTCAGACACCAGGTGTGGGTGGTGGCCGCCGCACTCCACTCAGGCACATCTCACTGGTGAACTCGAGCTGTCTCTGATTGGGTCAGGACCATTCTAGTGACCCAGTCTCCCTCAGCCCCAGGACAGGACATCAGGAAGGCCAGCAGGAGCTCCCCCGATTACGGCCGACTACGAGAAACCATGCCCAAGTCTTTGTCTCCAAAATTAAAGAACTTGAAGAAATAAGGACTTTATTAATGACCTCATCTTCCGCCAGTCGTAGAGAATTCCACTCTACTGCACCAATACTGAGCTCGGGACACCTTAACATGGCCATTGCTTGAAAGTACAAATAGTTACTTTGATCGCTTTGCTGTCGGAATAGCCTAAGAGTAACGATGAGAGAACACATCTAAGATGGGATGAGATTAATCGAAACTGCATCTTGGGATGAGATTAATCAAAACTGCAATGGTTTGGCAGAATTGCTGTGCTCTTCGAGATGGCCAGGAAGTTACTAACAAGAAGGAAAGAGAAGACTCTGGATGTGCCCATCATCAAGTCCTTAACCTTTCGAAGTCTGAAATCCTGGCTATATGAATTAAAACTAGGCTCCTTCGGGTGACGGCCTGTAGTTTCCAAGGCAATATAATAATTTTAGTAATGGGCAGGAAAACGCATGTTGCGTGTACACGATGCTCTTCTCTGATTGGCTTTAACAGAGATGGAGATTGCAAATCCAGTCTCTCGACTTAGAGTAAATTAACAAGAAGATTCGCATTTCAGTCAAGCAAACCAGTGTATGAAACTAATTCATAACAGATGCCATTAGCTGCAAAGGACTCACAATCTACCCAGGCAAAGTGCCGTGCAGCGAGAGTCAGACCCCAGAGGTGCGTGTGGAATCTGTTTTTGTGCATCTGATGCGCCTCTGCCCAGCATTTCTGCCTCCTTACGCAGACACCCCAACCTCTGCGCTCCGGTACACGCGAGAAACCGAGAGTGCTCCGGACTCGGGGTGAGGACGGGGAGCAGGGTGAGGACGGGGAGCAGGGTGAACACATTTCTTCCATCTTAACCACAGGTTTATAGAACTGTCTCTACTTCGCAAAGGCTTTTAATAAGAAACTATTCACTTATTGTATTGATTCATGGAAAATTTCTACAGTTTCCAGGTACATCAGAGACATCAGAAATCCATAAAATGTAGTAGAAGGAGATCAAGTCTTCTTAGCTAAGGATTTTATTCTATCAATAAAATCAGGGGAAATAGGAAACCAGTACATGAGTATTCCTTCTTGGCCCGAAGTACTGGTTTCCTATTTCCCCTGCGTTATTAAAATGCTTTCCAACATAAACCACGGCGTAGTACGTGAATAGTCTTATCCTCCAGTCATTTATGTATTAATTCTTCCTTCATTCCAGAGCTTAAACAGTTCTATCCTCTGGACAGTCAGGGGAATTCGGAGGGTGTGTGACAGTCGCCGGGGAGGGGACACGCGCACAGACCACACAGAGGACAGGAAGGCAGCCTCCGCGCCTGCGGCTCACTTCTTACCGTTAATCCACACAGGCGACGTGAGGTCCTGTCTGTCCGCGTTTCAGCTAAGACCTCACCCTAGTTCCGAAAGACCGAGAATCGTGCCGCACCGGAGGCCTCGGTCAGTGCTGGGACCAGGTGTGCCGGAACCAGGTGTGCCGGGACCAGGTGTGCCGGGCCCTGAGCCGCGTGCTTCCGGCCGCATGTCATCTGCCTCGCATGGCCCACCGTCCCTCCCTTACCGGGTCGGATGGGTTTGGCGATGCTGGATTCTTCCCTCCCGTGATCTACCGAGCGAAGTTCAATTCCAAGCTATTTGTTATGCTGTGACACACGCCAGAGGCTACAGGTGTCCCGAGGAATTGACTCCACTGCAATAGAAAACGCGCTCTGTTCTCAAGGCACCTGTAGCTGCTCCTGTGGATCGGGTGCGTGGGCCAGCGGAAGCGCGACAGCTCCGATGCCGGCGACACGTGCTGTTACTTGTTTTCTCTTCTTCCAGATACGTAGAAGCCATAAGAACCTTCTTCCCGTGGGAGTCCTCCTTCCCTCCCCGCCCGCAGCTCACCGTAGGCACTCAGAAGCACTGCTGACCACCCATGTTTTGAAAATGCACGGCCATCTCAGTGGCCTTATGCAAATGTTTCCTTGGCGCAGTGTGCGACCCTAACGGTAATCACAGAACGCTGACAGAATTTCCGGGATTAAACACATGGGTGCGATAACTAAAATATAAGAACGAAATAAGCAACGTTATGTATTGTAGATTCTTCATGCAATCAGCAGATTTTTTTGTACGTAAAGTGACTTTAGATATAGTTCAATGTTTTCATCAATGAAGAGATAAAATGATTAAGCCGATTTTAACCAATTTTAAAGAAAAATGTATGACTTTTTTATAAACCCTGTTACAGACGACTGAAAGTTTACGCCTCCCCCAAATTCACGGTGGGGCTGTCACTGCCGATGTGACTGGATCTGGGGATAGGGCCTTCATGGACACGCGTAAGGTTAGATGGCATCGTAAGGGTGAGGCCCCGACCCAACGGGACTAGTGTCATTCTAAGTGACACAGCGAGTGTCCTCTCCTGGTCTCTGAGCCATGCACAAGGCAGAGAGAGCGGCTGGTCCTGCTGCCCAAGGAGAGTCGTCCCATCAGCTACCAGGCTTCCTGCCGGCACCCTGACCTTTGACTTTCAGCCCCCAGAACTGTGAGAAAATACGTTTCTGTTTTTTTAAGCCACCTTATGGTGTCTTGTTATGGCAGCCGCAGCTGACTAATGCAAACTCCTTATAAAAGGTTTCCACAAACGTCTTTTGGTCCTAACTCGTTTTAAGTCACAGAAGAATGGCAGTGAGCTGATGGAAATTTCACTGCTGTCGGTGAAAAAGATTTGTAAGGTGACATAGGGCAGGCACTGAAAGGTGTCCCTCAGTTCATGATTCCTTTCTGCCTTTAGTAATGGAACTTCTCAATTATAGAGGATGAATCCTCAAAAAAAGTCTCTATTTTTTACAATTTCCTGTGGCTAAGCGAGGTCCTAAAGTTCTACCAATGGGCTCTAAGTGGAGGTGAAACGTCCAGTTTGGGACCCTGTCCTTAAAGAAAGGAGACAAGCTCTCTGTCGCCATCCACCTGCGTGCTGGCTGGTATGGAAGTGGAGACAGGAGCTGCAGAGGTCATGCTGTCCATGAAATGAAGGCCACAAGAGCACGCTAATGGGGCCTGGGGGACTATGGACACGTGTCCTGGACTACGTTCCAGAGCTTCGGAAGACGGAGGAAGAGACCTGTGCCTCGTGTAAGCCACCAGATAGCTCGCTGGCATCTCTCTCCTGGCTAATGAGACCTTTCCACCTGTGCCCTGCCTTATGGGGCCACTCTGCCTCCGCACCCTGCAACGACTGCATGAAACACTGACTGAAAACGGGTCATTTCTTTTTTTTTTTCTGAAAAGCAATGACAAACTCTTTAGCCCTAAAATAATTTCCAGATTATTTAACCTTGTTAACATATGATCAAGCATTCATAAGTATATGTCAAAAGCTGGAGAAAACAAAGAAAGAACCAACCAACAATCAAATATTCTGGTCTTAGTCTTAGTTTTTCTGGTTCTGTGGACCTTTCAATACGAAAAATAAAAGAACGCTTATTAAAATATTTCACTATACTTCTGATAAGTGCTTTTGTTTAATCGAACATTAAGTTAGTAAAATATATATATATTTCTTACCAATTCTGACATCCAAGTAATACAGCTAAATGTAGAAGAGACAATAATAAAAGGGAAGTTTTCTTTGTCCTTTATTAAAAGAACCGGCAGGCATTTCAGTTTTTATAAAACTACACACCTTTCAAAATCAATGCCTATTAGAAATACATTTCAAATCAATGCCAGGTTTGACCTTTTACCTCCCCAGAAGACTTCGGCAGTAATGACATCACTTCCTGATGATGAAAACGACTTCAAATTTGGTAGTAAGTATGGCAGGCTCATTTGTTATCCTTTGTTCACAGAAGCAGAAGTGACAGTATTATCCTCGCAAGCTGCTTTGATAAATGTTATTCTTCTGGGATGGAACATTCCCGAACTCCTTTCTGCTTTGCTGATCTCTTTCATGCAATTCCTCTGACAAAGCCAAGATTCACAATTGGTGTGTTCAGTTTCTTTCCACTGTCGGGAGATTCCGGTTAAGTTTTCCAAATATGCTCCACTGCGGAGGACTTCGCGTCTCATTCTCAGGGGTAGTAAGGATTAACGTAGGTGGAGAACACGGCATCTTTATGAAATGACGTGGCAAGTACACAATCAACGCGCGTGAGTGTTTTATTCGTTTTGTAATCCCATCATCCAAATAAACAACCTTTGCTTTTCAGATAGATTTCCTCTAAATAAGAACAAATTGATCAGCTCAACAGTTCATAACTTACGTTGAAAGGCCAAGTATGTTTTATGTTTCATTTTAAGCGATTAGACAACCCCCTGCCCCAATATATTTCAATTTGAATTTAAAAATACTGTATCTGGATTTCTGAGGTTGCTTGGAATTACTTGACTGTTCATAATAATCTAGTAATCTGATCGTTTCCACTTACTGAAACTGTATTAATCGGGACTAATGTGTATGTTTCTTCACGCTGACAAATCTTCAAAAGAACGCACCCGTGGGAAACACCAAAGATCTGTAGCATTAAAATGATGACATGCCCATCAAAAATAATGTAGTAGGTAAGCCACTCTAAGTTCTTATAAATTCTTATAACTTCACTGTCCTTTCTTGTAGTCACTATAATTATTTAATTCACTATAAATTCATTATGTAATTTACTATTTAAATTCACTATATATAAGTTCAATATAAATTTTCGTTATGTAATTAATTCACTAAAAATTCTTATAAATTTTTTTCATTTAGTCTATCGTTCCTCGTTCTCTAAATTAAGAAGTAAAATCCACATTGAATAATATATAAGAACCAAAAAAAGGGGGGTAAGAAACACTGTTTTGTTTTGTTTTGTTTTCATTACTAAAGAGCTGAATTTGCATTATGATTGGAGATCAGTATCACTCGATCTCATTTGGACATGGATTTAGATGTTCCAAAAATTTTTCAAAAAAATAAAAATAAACGCTGTGATAGGACCCCGCCCCCAGGCTCAAAGGATGAGCTCAAAGCAAGTTAAAGACTCAGAAAGGACAACCCAGGTGAGATTGAATAAACACTTCTTTTCCCGATTGCTCATCATTCAGGGTTTTCCTGCCTATTGTGCGCTCACGATTTGAACTGCATCAGTCCACGTTTGTGCTGATCCCACTCTCAATATTTACCCGGACAGTGCACATCCCACGCCTAACCGCTGTCAGAGGGCGTTTGTGAGGCGTGGTTCAGCA
>NW_006440645.1:3144278-3145847 GCF_000325575.1 Pteropus alecto | reverse complement strand
TGCTTCACGGCGGTCACGGGGAAGTGCTTCCATAACCTTTGTTCTGTGATGAAGTCGGGGTGAATGTGCTCTTCGCCTCCATGTGGCATCCTTTCAAGGCCATTAAAGGATTTCTACTGGGACCTGAGTGTAATGGATTGTGTGCATCATGCTTTGGTGTATGGGACTCATGGAAAACGAGTCTAATAGTGGTCAGACTCGCCTTTCCCCAAATGACAGATAAAACAGGTTTTGAAGAAAGAAAAGTATATCTTTCGTTATTCAATTAAGCTCTTCATGTTTTAAAATGTAAAAAGATGCTACTCGTAATTTGATGTCTATATCACTAATATAGTCAGATGTTAGAGAAGTTTATATTTTTTGCTGTACACATGTAATAAAATACTATTAATTCATTGTACAAACTTCCTTCCTTCCTTCCTTCCTTCCTCCCTCCCTTCCTTCCTTCCTTCCTCCCTCCCTTCCTTCCTTCTTCCCTCCCTCCTTTCGTTCCTTCGTTCTTTCCTTCCTCCCAATATATAATTCCTGAATATCCGCTGTATACAAAACATTCCTGTAGTTGCCAGATTAAATAGCATATTGCGTAATTAAAGGGATGTGATTTGTTAAAGAGCTGCTTAACTTAAATGCGGGGTTCTTTCATCTTCTCGTTCCCCCAGGGGGATGTTCTCAGAGGCTCTCATCCCAGGGCCGTGTGGCCGCGTGCGGAACGTGGCGCTTTCGTGCTCTGAGAACTGGTTTACTGAGCCAGTGCAACGACTCGCTGATGGCGTTGCTGCCCGACCCGGCCAACTGCCATCTCTCCCTCCAGGAATCGCTGTTCCTGTTCTCTGGCGACTATGATGCCTTTTCATCCTTACAGTGGAAAACGAAGATCTGTTGAGTCTGCCCCCCAAATTGCCTATTTCCACATTTGCAAATGGATTTCGTCCGCCTAAAACGAATTGCTGTCTCTACCATTCTATCATTAACCCTAAAAAGATGAGTGTCAACGCTGAAGCAGAGACTGAATGACCCTACCCAGCCAAGGCCCGCGCACTTTCCTCCCTGCGATTACTCCCCAGACTGTAAATGTAAACTAAATGCAAAGATGTCCAATTGCTCATATCCAAATATAAGGATCTGAGAACTCCCTGGAGGATCATATCGGCCATGCATGCTATTGAGTTTTCAGTCCCCTGGAAACACCCAGCACTGAGCTTTGCCACGACAGGCATCCCACACCCACTAGAGGAGGCAGCTGCGCATCTGGTGCCTCCTTTTCCAAAATGCGAAAGTGACGAATGGCAGGTCTAAGTACCACGCTGGCTGCTGCTCGCACGAGGTCGCTGGCTATTTTATTCAGTGTGCGTCTCTGTTCATTACTCAGAGCGGCAGTGAGCAGAGAGAAAGGAAGAAAGAGAGGGCCGGGGTCAAGGAGACCACGATGCTACGCGCGAGAGAAGACCCCGGGGTGAACGTTCTCGTTGACGGCACAGGAGTCGTGAGAGCCCATCACGTCTGAGCCGAAGCACGACCTCCAGAGGCAGTTGCTTAGGACTCGGAGGCTCGCCCCGGCTGGCGCAGGGG
>NW_006440645.1:3140676-3144143 GCF_000325575.1 Pteropus alecto | reverse complement strand
GTAGTACCTAAACACAGTTACTTGTAGTTACGCGCACAGGTAACGAAGTAGATAGAGTGGGACAGTGTCATTGTGGAACAGCATGTTCTGCCAAGTGTTTCGAAGTCGATGGTTTTAGGGACATGCTGCTAAATGCTTCCCCTCGCAGCAGTAAAGCTGTCGACACTAATCATCCTCGTTTTTCTCTAGCAACTGGAAAGAAAGACTTGCATTGGTATAAAAATGATTACAATTTATCTTGAATAATCAATATCATTTTCTTATGATATTATAAAATCAAGAGAATTGACATAATAAGGTTGGCTAGAAGTATGAAGTAATGCTATGCGCAAAGATTTTTTGAAAAGCGTAAAATGTAAGGAAGATATGTATGTTGATTACGAAACGGCCATCTAATAACCCAATGAATGCAAAAAATATTAAGTGTGACAATGATAACGTGTAATATGTAAATTCAATAAACCTCATTCTGATGAACTCGAAGATACTTTAAGGATTAGGTCAAAAATTACGAGTGACAAATTATAATAGCCAGAACTTGACATTTCCGGCAAAAAATCAAGAGGAATTGGTCAAGGCAACATAATTTAAAGACAATCATAACTAGTGAGGAAACATGGTATTTTCTCTGTATCCTGGAGACAAAATAGGACAGAGAGCACAGCGCCTTGGAAAACCCCAAATACACAGAGACAAATAGGCACAAACGGCAGTCAGAAGGGAAGGCAGCGATGCTTTGTTACTCATCAGTGGCGTGGCCCCTGCACAGTCCAGCCCACAGTGGCAGGAAGTCAGGCACGCGAAGCGGAAACAGCGAGACTTTTTCCGGGAGTTGGTCTGATGCCAAAGAAGTAGACCGGCTTTTACAAGTCCCCCCTGCTTCGGGCATGAGCCGTTCTGTCACTAAGCTCTACATTCTTCCGCTCAACATCTACTACTTATAACAAAAAAGTATTTCCAAAATACAGGAATAGATACAATAACATAATAGAAAATACTAAGAGGAGGTCTATGCATTACCGCATAGAGGTGGAAGCACAGACCCACACAGAAACAGCAACTACCGACCGTGTGAACTTCAGCAAGTTACCTAAGCTCTTGTGACTCCATCTCTTTATCTTAAAATGGTGCTACTAACACTAATTTTACCGTCACGTTTCAAGGATTAAAATAGACAAGTTTGGGAAGTTTCTTAACATGCAGATCAAGGATCAATAAGTAGAATTTTCAATTAAAAAGGTAGTGTTGAAAAAAGTCAACCTATTAAGAAGAATAATGTAGAACGAACTTGGAAAGAATGCAAGTTTAAAGGTTAAAGGGAGACGTCGTAATGTTATGCATACATGTACATGTGTACACACACACACACTAACAATACGAACAGACTGGATCACGAAGGAGGTCAGATGGCAAACGTGAAGAGGCAAACAGTATACGTTGTAATGTTATGCATACATGTACGTGTGTATACACACACACACGCTAACAATACGAACAGACTTGATCACGAAGAAGAAGGTCAGATGGCAAACTTGAAGAGGCAAACAGTATACGTTTCAGGACTTACTCATTTTTGCTAAGACAGAAAGGACTAACCGTGTGAGCATTAATCAAAATCCCCTGGGGCGTGGGGGAAATGCAGGGACGTTGATCAGAGGGCATGAACTTCCAGTTTTAAGACACATAAGACCTGGGGAGGTGACACACAGCACGGTGGCTACAGCTGACAGCGCTGAACTGTGTACTTGAAAGTCGCTCAGAGTAAATCCTGAATGCTCTTGGCACACACAGAAAAACCTGTAAATATGTGAGGCGATGGTGTGTTAACTGACCCTGCGGTGGCGGTCGCTTCACGATATACACATGTATCAGATCATCGTATTGTACACCTAAAACGTGCACGGTGTTGCATGTCAGCATATCTCAATAAGGCTGGAAAACAGGTCCACAGAGCCCACGGTGGCCCTTCCCAGCCCTCCCCTGGCCAGATGTCCGCCGGGAGCGCCAAGGGCGGACAGCAAAGCTCTTGGCCTTTCCTTTTCGCCTCGCTCTCTCGTTCCCCGTGCATTTAAATAAGGCCAGCGAGGCCCAAACCAAACACCTGGCGTGCGTGCGGTGTGTATCCCCGCCCGGGCCACCCTCACCCTCCTGCCACTGACGACCGGCAGTTCCGTTAAAAAGCCACGACTCGCCAAATATCAAACGCACCGTTGTTTTCTGCCGTCTCCCTGCTTTTCCGGTCCGACCTTCCTTGCTTTTATTTCTACGTTGATTTGCCATATTTTAAGCATTAGAGAGACTGGAATCTACTGTAAGCTGGATTCTACTGTTTCCGAAACTTTGGAAACACGTTTAAGAGAAAGTTCCCATCCCATTTCAACCTTAGTAAGTAAAATGTTTTTAAAATTCCTGTCTACTTACATTTTAATCAGAGTACGCAATAAAAATGCAATGGTGACTACTCAAACAGTCTGAATTTAACAAGGGCACAAGGCTGGACACAAGGAACCCTCAGGTTAGACACACGTGCATGTGCGCGTGTGCACACACACACGCGCGCACACACACACACACACACACGCGCGCACGCGCCTCCTCCCACTGAATTTCCTAGCACCTAGGATAATCATTTATTTTTGTAATTTCCATTTCTGTTTGACTTCTAATGTCCCAGATCTGCAGATACTTTGAAGCCTAGGGAAGGAAGAGGTCAAGTTCTCAATAGAGCAGAGAACAGCCTCGCTGTGGCTTTTCTCCAAATCTAAGTCTCCCCAGTTCTTCAAGAAAAACATGAGCTAACCGTGGAATGGTGGATGCGGAGTCTCTCGTCCAGAGCAGACTGACGTGACGTGAGCTGGGAGCAGGAGAAACGTGAGCTGAACTCTGACTCTCCCGGGACGAAAGGGGTGAATAAAACCCAAATACGCTTTGAAGTTTATTCGCTAGTTGAGGGTGTGTGTGTGTGTGTGTGTGTGTGTGTGTGTGTGTGTGTGTTTTGCATGAGCCTGTCTCCTTCTATGTTATTCATAACATGCACACATTTTCCCATGGAGATAAACACTGCGTGTAGACTTTTTGCAAGTCCTGGCTTCTAGGTCTCACGCTGACGTCGATAAGGAACCTTCGTGAGACCTCGTGATGCACAACACACTGGCCTCACGGGTGGGCTGGACGCGCCGGGAGCTGGACCACCCGTTGCCAGACGCCCCTAGAATCACTCTCAATGGTAAAATCTATCATTCTAAGGAATCAGGAGAATATCTAACTTCTCTCTACTCCATCAACTTTCCCCAAAGAATATTTCCTCATAAATGTCACCGCAAATGCGCATGTCGGTGGATGTTTGTAAAACAACTGGCCAAATCGAAACAGGTTTCTTTTTACTGCAGATTTACTCAGAAACTTTGTGAAGGTGCCTGGGAATAGAGAGAGAGGCATATCCTATATGACGGTCGGTTTCCCTTGCT
>NW_006440645.1:3134323-3140636 GCF_000325575.1 Pteropus alecto | reverse complement strand
ATTCACAGATAAAAATGAGAGACTGTCAGTCACGGGTGCCATAAAGAAAATGAAACTGCTCAATGCGGTGGCTTTTGGATTCCCGTTAGTGGGGTGGTCGGGAGGCCTTCTGAGGAGGCGACATCTGCATCGAGATCGAGAAGCCAAAGAACAAGGTATGAAAAGAACTTGCTGGGCAGAAGGAACAGTAAACGCAAAGGTCCTGACATGGGGATACGGTCAGTGTTTTGAGGGAACGGGAAGACGTCTGGGACGACAGGGAGTCGTGGTCAAGAGAGGACAGAGCTACTGAGGCCGCAGAGAGCGGGGAGGTCAGTGCTCGGAGTCAGACGCACGCGAGTTCGAATCCCATCTTCACCGCTTGCCAGATCTGGGACAGTGAGGGAAGCGTTTAAACTGTCGGACCCTCGATTTCCTCATCTGTAAACATGTATCACTGAGCCGTTCTAATAATTTTTAAAGGACAGAGCACATAAAAATTGCAACCCTGATGGCAGCGGCCACCACCGTCACCGTCACCGTCGTCGGCGTTTTATTACCCGTCCTGAGGTGACCCAGCGCCTTCGCACACGGAGGCTGGAGGTGCAACCCGAGCCCGTTTCAAAAGTGTGCAGCAGGGTCACCAACGCTTCAAATCCAGTTAAGGCGAAAGGGTTTCTGAAAGGGCCTCCTCCCCGTCTGTGCACTTCCAAGCGCTTTGCGAAGGGCAGAGGGATTTATAAAGTCTGTTTTACTTTTCAATGGTCTTTCTTTCCAGTGATAAGTGAAGAAACGTCATGGGGTATGTCAGCTGGGAATAAACTAAAATATTTCCGTTGCTTGTGGGTTCACTTACTTATTGTCTGTATCCTGTACTTTGACATTTGATCACAACCTTGGTCTGTTTCTTCCACGCCGAGTTTGTTTCTTCTGCATCCTGGATTGGACCCTTCTCTGCTAGGCTGCTTTATCGCTCCTGTCATTCATCGCTGGTTTTTTTCAGGATCCAGATTCCTCTGCAGCTGAATTTCCACTGGAATCTTTCTCACTTTCAAATCTCTCCTGACCCTTCTTAGTCTCCTGAAAATTTTATTAAAAGCTAATACCGGCCATGTTTTTGAAAGGGTACAAGTTATCATTCTTATATTTGGGATACGAGAAAGAATGGTCAAAAACATGAGTGTCCAAATTACCACCATTCTAGTTAGGTTTTAATATAATTTAATATAAATATTGGACTTTTAAATATATGTATTTAAAATATATAAAAAGTCAGATGTTTCTAAGTATGTGAAATACTGTCAATTAGATAAAGCATATGGATGCTTCGCTTTATTTCCCATTTTTTATTCTGACGTACTGTGTTATATATTGAATTACTGTTGAATTACGCTTAATCATTGCTAAACAAAGGCACTTCTGTGTGACATAAGGACATATCAGCTGAATTTAAACTTCAAAAACTTAGAGGGTTTTCCGTTTGTTTTAAAAATAGCCTGTTTTTTTGGAATATAACAAAATATATTTGAATTATAGAAAAATTGATTCGTAATGAAGAAAGGTAGAAAATGCAAACCATCACTAAACTTAGGTGCCTCTCTCCCCAGGAGGCAGCCACACCTGTCAAAGTGGATGAAATGTGTGAGGGGCCAGTTAAGGGAGTAACTGGCCAGCTCTGGCTGCACCTGTCTCAAGCTGCCGTGCCTAATACCGCGGACTGGGTGGCTTAAACAAAAGAAGTGTGTTTTCCCACAGTTCTAGGCTAGAAGTCCAAGGCCAAGGTGACAGCAGGTCTGGTTCCTCCAGAGGCGTCTCTCCTTGGCTTTCAGAGGGCAGCCTTCGGCGTCCTCACAAGGCCTTTCTCGGTGCCACGCGTACCCCGGTGTCTCTCTGGGTCCAAATTCCCTCTTCCCACAGGACATCAGTCAGACTGGGCCAGGGATCACTCTAATGGCTTAATTTTCATTTAAAAGGACCTGTCTCTAAATGCAGTCACATCCTGAAGGGGTTAGGGCTTCAACAGATGAATATGAGGGTGGGGCACACAATTCAGCCCATAAGACTGTCTATTCGCAAGCTCTAGAGATTCTCTCTTTTATGCCCAGAGCAATCAGGCCCTTAAGGATCGGCTATTAGTAAAGCGAACAAACAAAAATCAAATCTGAGGAAGTCCTCAGAATGCCCATTGTTTATTTATGACAACTAGGAATGCCACTCGGACTAGAAATTCTATTTTGGCGTTACTGAAAATGACCCATGTGCTCAAGCTGCATGGGACTGAGAAGGCTGCCTGGTCTGCTGTGTGTAACATCATCAAGCAATTAAACCCCTTATGACGCTTTCTGCCTCGAGATAACGTCATATTCCGCAGGTAAGGCCTCAGTTCCACAAGACTGCCCCCACCCGAGACACCAGTATCAAACCCAGGTTGTCCCCTGCGCTTCTGACTGACTGGCTCTGTATTGGAGGTTCCCACGACCCAGTTTGTGCGTTCGGTTAATTTGCTAGAGCAGCCCACAGAACTCAGAGAAACATTTACCAGCTTATTATAAAGGAAATCGTAAGGATACAGATGAACAGCCAGATGAAAAGGGACATAGCATGGGGTCAAAAAGGGTCCCAAGCACAGAAGTTTCTGTCCCCGTGGAACTGGGGTGCCACCCTCCCGGTATGTGGGTGCTTCTCCTGACCTGGAAGCTCTCTGAATGCAATCTTTGGGTTTTTATGGAGGCTTCATTATAGAGACATGATTGATTAAATCACTGGCGCTTAGTCTGTGAACGCCGGGGCTGGGGGTGGCCACTAAAAGTTCCAACCTTCTAAGCCCCTGTTGGTTCCCCTGGAAACCAGCTCCCATCCTCAGGGGCTTCCTGAACTTACCTTTATTAACATAAACTCTACTGGCTCATAAAGGAACTGTGAATAGCAAAAGACACCTTTATAGCTCTTATCATTTGGGAAATTCCACGGGTTTTAGGAGCTCCGTGCCGGGAACAAGACAAGGACTAAATGTATGTTTCTTATTATAAATCGCAGTATCACATCTGGTTATCTTGGACTCAGATATATGCTTAGCTAATACTAGTCGATCCCATCGTATGATTAATACATTTTTCTTTACATTTGTTAATATAAATGTGCAATTTACAAATATTATGAAGCCTTATTGACATATAAATCACCTTGTCTCCTAAGGTGATTTTACTGACTCTCCAACAACAATTTCTCTTTGTGTTGATGGTTATCGAGGATACCACAGCACAGCCCCAAAAAACAGGATTTACAAAGACCACTAAATAGAGTTTGGCGTCTCACTTTTTCATATATGCAAATAAAAGATGAATATTTCCCATGACATTAACTATTCTATTGTCACTGAATGGCGACTTTCACTTTACAGATGTGCATTTGTTGAACATCAATATTGTTTGCATTTTATTAGTGAACTTACCCCTTAGTTATTATAGAATAGTTAATGGCTAAATAACGTTCCATTATTCATTTATAGTTCGATGTTAAAAGTATGTCAGTTTTTTCATGGTAAATAATGCTATGAAGAATATTCTTTTAATATAAGTCTTAGTCTAGTTTTAGTCGATTAATTTATTAGTAAAAATTGTCCCTCAAAATTTCCTACATCAAAGGATGTGGCACATTGTTAAACCTGTTATACACACTGCGAAAACTGCTCTGTACATCGGTGGTACCAGTTTACACCCCCACTGCCAGTGTGGGAACGCCGTTTCTCACAGTTACCATTTCTTAGTAATTTGGTGAAATACGTTATTTTTAAAATACACATTCCATGTTGGTATGTAAAAACCCACATCTCATTATTTTAATATGAATTTTAGTAACTAACCAGGTAACTTAGTTTTACTTATGCTTAGTGTACTTCTTTTTGAGCTGCTTATTCATGTCTTCTGCTCATTTTACTACTGAATTATTCACCTTTTCACTGGTTTTTTATGAGCTGTGTATATTAATTGCATTAACCATTTATCTTAAGTTTTAAAAAAAATTATAAATCTTTGTACCTGATAATTTACGATCGCCTGAAATTTTTATTTTTGTGTACTCAAAAGCCAATATTTTTCCTTTTAAAAATACTCAGATTTTTCCTTTCTTACCCACAAGTCAGATCATTGTTATGTATGTTGTGCACTATCTTTTCAAAGGACATCTTCTTTATTTTTCCGATTAATTGTGTATGCTGCACAATGTCTATCATTTCTCCAAATTAAATACCCAGAAACTGAGCAGCTGGATGGTGGTTTATCAGAAGGTGTGTGGTATAGAATAAGAACTACTAGATATATGACCTTGGGCAAAATTACTTGTCCTCGGAGTGACTTACCTCCTGCAACACAAGGGTGCACTAATGCCTCCACCACCCTGATGGCCCTAACTCAACCACATGTCGTCAAGGAAATGGGACACTAAATCCTACGAATTACTTCAGCAACACAGGAAATATTATGGATGCCAGACTAAATATTGTATTTCCGGTTCTGTGGTAAAATAAATTTTTTATTAGTCAGACTGCTTTCAGTAACTGGTGACATTATTCAGGTATTTATAACACTGACACAATTAGAAGAGCTTAAATAATAAAAGGAATGCACTAGGTTTTGAGGTTAGGGTGTCTAAGGATGTGGGGAGCCTCAGGGACTCTGGGTCACGCCCTCCTCCCCACTCCCCCGCCTCCCAATTGCTTGCTTCTGTCCACGTGACAAGGACGATGCCTCCACTGACTTTGGACCACTTCTGCGCATTATCAATTCAGTGAGCAATAACACTCTTTTTTTTTCTATAATTCATTCCATTTTGGTGTAAGAAAAACACATCAGGGAGGAATCTAACTGGCCTCGGTGTGGGCCATATGCTTGTCTGGCTTCAATCGCTATGCGCACAATGGTTCGGCGATACGATTGGCCAAGCTGAGGACACGTGATCAACCTCACGACCAATGGCTTCTGGCTAAGATCAAATGCAGTCTCGTCACCAATAGGAGGGTACTACCATTGACAGCCCTACCAGGACCAACGAACAAGGGAGAAAGATGTCCCCAGAGTAAACGATGGAGAATGAGAGGAAAAGCAACTACTGTCTCAACAGAGTGTTTATCAAATCAAATAATTCTTAGTAGAAGCTAACAGAAGTTGTTATAAGGAAGATTATTTAATCCTCCAAATTTATTCAAGTGTCCAGCTGACTTCATACTACATATTTTTTATTCATATAACTCTGGGCTGAATCTTTAGGATTATTATTCAAAGTGCTCTTATACCAAGATTTGGTAGTCCTTCATAAAGGCATAAGAAAGAGCAATTAATTGAAATGTATTTGGCACATTAACAAATGTATTTGTTAATGTTAGGAGTATATACCTTAACTCTCTTTAGTTGAGCTAAAGACTCAACTCAAGTTTACTTTAGCTCCTAGATGTTTTTTTTCAGTGTTTATAAGTGCCCTGTAAATTTCCAAGTGAATGATCCATTTGTATGTTATGTTGATCACATAAATGACTAATAATTGCATTTATAATTATCTCTGTTTTAGCAAGGCATTCTGAGCCTGGTGAATTAAAAAATATCCAACCATGAAAAGAGACCTTTAGTGTCATACGATAGAATCTAATTTCTTCCCACCCAAAGGGCAATTTAGCAATATTGACCATTTAAAGGGCCAAATCAAACAAGATAATGAGGGATAATTCACTTCTCTTTCTGGTTTACCAATCCAGATCCGAACAATACAGACAATAGAACAATGCCACCATAATTATTATTTGGCTTTTGGAGCTATACAAATGGATAATCTCTTCCAATGCTGCTTCCAAAAAAAGTTCTAACATTGTTATATAACTACATTTTTCCCTTGCCTTGGCTATTTTGGTCTTGTTAAAATATTGTTTTTGATCAAATAGCCCATACACGATTAGCTGCAGTATTAGAAAATAAATGAATCACAGCTGCACTGACAAATACATAAGGAACAGAGAATGATAAATGCAGAAACAATTTCATTTCTAGCTGGAAGTATCCTGACAGCAATAATTATAGAATGCGACAGAGCCAGTTTGCCCATCATACATTAATTTGCCTACATTAAAAAATGCTGACAAAATTTTAAGAAATAACTTAAAATGTACCTTCATTTATACTGCTTCTGGAAAACTCTCACAGAAGGAAACATCTAATGTAAAGAGAGGTTATGGCATCTGTACGTGGTAACAGGTGGCAGAGCTCTTGGGTGAAATTGTGTATGTAGATCTCATATTGTATCCCTAGCCCGCTTTTTTTTTTTTTAGGTCATGTTGCTTTCTGACATT
>NW_006440645.1:3123732-3134297 GCF_000325575.1 Pteropus alecto | reverse complement strand
AATATATTCAATTCGCCCCCGGTATACCACATATAACTAAGTACAACTTCCTCCATTATACAGGAACCTAATTATGTGAGTAAAAGGCAAAGAAATGAAACTAAATGTGAGCCAAGTGAGATAAGACAAATCTTCAATAAAACAAAAATAACAGTAAATTTTAAATCCACTCTAGAGACAAATACAAGCAGACCTGACAGTTTGAAAAGCTGAATCAACAATGTGAATGATAAATTGCCCTTACCCCTTCTGAACTTGAAGAGAAAAAGTTATCCTCCACCTTCCCCCCAAAAAAGCGAGGGGACAGAATTTGGTGGGTAGGAAATGAAGGTCCCATGTGCAGAGTTCCTGAGGAAGGTACAAGAAGACCGCATGTGGCAGCTACAAGAACATTCTCAAGTCAGTTCTTAATTACAATGAGCACTCAAGTTGAACGACTAGACTCGAACCCTGGCTCTGCTTCCTTCCGGCAGAGACCCCTGGAGCAAGCTACTGAACCTCTCTGTGTCGGCTTTCTGATCTGTAAAATGTGATGCTTCTCATACCTGCTTCAGATCTTCTGAGGGCATAATGAGTTTACTTACAGCAACATGGCATGTAGAGAGAGGCCTCAGTAAATGTCAGCAATGATCACAGAAAAACCCTAAACCGAATTTGCGTTACTCATTTCCTGCTTTCTCATGGCCCACCAAAAAACTTAAGACAGAATAGAAAAAAACATCCCTAACCTGAATAAGACCTACATATGCAGAATGAAGGAGCTCGTCATTTTCTAGGCGAAAATCAAGAACAGAGACTTAAAAGTAGATATATCCTGGCTAGTTTTAGAAACTACGTATGTAAAGAAGAAAACGTAGGGACTAAACTCATGGACTTTGGTCTTAAAGAGGAGTTTATGAATTTGACCTCAAAGGCAAGGGATGTAAAAGCAAAAATAAATGAATGGGACTACATCAAACTAAAAAGCTTCTGCACAGCATAAGAAACCATTAGCAAGGTAAAGAGACAACCATCCAAATGGGAAAATATATTTGCAAGCAATGCATCCAATAAGGGCCTAATATCCAAAATATACAAAGAATTCATACAACTCAATAACAATAACAAAACAAACAATCCAATTAAAAAACGGGCAGAGGACCTGAACAGACACTTCTCCCAAGAAGACATACAAACAGCCAACAAACATATGAAAGGATGCTCAACATCGCTAGCTATTAGGGAAATGCAAATCAGAACCACAATGAGAGACCATCTCACACCTGTTAGAATAGCTATAATCAATCGGATAAGTAATAACACATGTTAGAGAGGATGCGGAGAAAAAGGAACCCTCATACACTGCTGGTGGGACTGCGAATTGGTACAGTCACTATGGAAAACAGTACGGAGGGTCCTCAAGAAACTAAGAATTGATCCACCATATGATCCAGCAACCCCTCTACTAGGTATTTACCTCAAAGACTTGAAAACTCATAGCCGAAAAGATATTTGCACACCGATGTCCATAGCAGCATTATTCACAGCGGCCAGGACATGGAAGCAACTGAAGTGTCCTACGATTGGTGATTGGCTAAAGAAGCTGTGGTACATATATACAATGGAGTATATTACTCAGCCATAAGAAGAGATGAAATACTGCCATTTGCAACAACATGGATGGACCTCAAGATAATCATGCTAAGCAAAATAAGTCAGACAAAAAAAAGTTGAAAACCACACAATATCAATTATATGTGGAATATAAACCTAAAAGCAATAAACAAACAGGATGAAAAAAAAAAAAAACAGAGACACATGGACATGGACAATAGACTAGTGGTTACCAGAGAGTTAGGGGCAGGGGAGAGGTAGACGGGGCAAAATGGGTCAAATACGTGGTGACAGAAAGAAATCTATCTATGGATGGTGAACACACAATGCAGTATATATATATGCCTTACTGTTGAATTGTACACTTGAAACTTACTGGATTTTGTTAAACAATATCACCGTTAAAAAAAAAAAGAAAAAACACCTATAAAAGAGTTTGCCATGGTTTATTTAAACATTCCCATTCACTGCCTTTACAAGGAGAGAAAACATTTTCTTATTTTAAGTGAGGACCTGGTTAAAATCTGTGTCTTGGACTACAGTACAAAAATGCACTTCTTTCCTTTTTCCCTTTTTAGACATGAACTGTGTGTATTTTGTTATTGATCAGTTTTTGCAGAAATGATTTGGAATTTGGACATAGGCATTCTTAGTCATTAAAAAGGGATTAGTTTAATTGCTCCAGGATGTACGCCATTTTGTTTGCAAATTGTCTGCACTTCTCAAAGTCATCCAAAAACTGGAAGACCATATGGCCCTCACTTTAATATTTTAAGGAAAGGGCACCCCTGGTAAACACACACACGTACACACACACACAGAAGGATTAAGTTTTTAGTAAATTCTAGCAAAGAGAGTTCAGTCGTTTGAGTGAGAAAGAACAGTGGTCGGGATGCGCACACATTAAGGAAAAATTGAACTTAGAAACAGAGTTAAAGTCTCAGGATTAGTTGACCATCTATATCTCGACATTTTCCTTCAGTTGTTCTTTTCTGCTAATATCTGAGAATCCTAGGATTTGTTTCAAGGGAAAACATTCACCTCTCATAATACCACCTGCAAATTGTTGGCAGAATTTAGAACAGGACACCGATTTATTGGTAGACACCGCTCTGGTGGTGGTTGTTTATTTTAGCTTAAACACAATATTTTGAAAAGCCAGAAGTTCATTTTACCATATAAAAGATTAAAAGTTTCAAAAATAACTACATTAATAATAGCATATATTTACTGAATGCACGCTGAGCCAGGAGCTGTGCTAAGTCTTTCATCTGCACTAACTTTTTAAATCTTTACCACAAGCAGATGAGGATGGGGTCATTATGTATCCCTTTTATGTACCCACTAAGTTTCAAGCGTACAATTCAACAGTAAGGCATATATATACTGAGTCTCACTGAGGTCAAATGACTGGTTCTAAGTCAACAGACAGCAAGAATTACAGCCAGGACCCAGACCTACATGACTCTAATTTGAAAGCCAGACTCTTTTTTATTACTGTTTTTTCAAAATTTTTAAAAATTAAAAAAGAATCTCATATGACATTTAAAAATTAAACATTTAGGCATGTGTTAAATAAATTTTTCATCATTTGTAGTAATCTGACACTCATAGTCTCAAGAAATAATCGACTCGAAGATTACAGTGTGTGTCTAGTCAGATTTTTCAATACATATGTAAAATATTTGATATATATACTTTATGCTATTTTTCCAGAAATATAAAAACAGAATGTATAATAAGACTTAAAATACATGCTTTATTTAGCAATATATTTTTTATTTTCTTTCTATGTTAGTAGATACAAATTTTAACACTTTTTAATGGATGCATATTATTTTGTTGAATAGATGTATCAAAATTTGTATTATCAATCCACCGTTAATGGACATTTAGGTTGCTTTCAGTTTTTCTATTTTAAATCACATTCCTGACAAGAACTGTGAACGGTCTGAAATTTTACTTTAGTTTTATACAAACAAGTTAGCCTGCCACAGTTTCTCGGATACTGGCAGAAGACATGAGTCTCCTGGGTCAGAGATAAAGGACTTTACTACTCATGACACAGCAGGAAGCATGAACTTCATACTCGCGTCGGTTCCTCGTGCCCCGAGTTCCATGGCAGAGTGGAGCGGCCCAATTAGACGGTGCACATGCAACGAGTTTGTGTCACAGCTGAGGCACCCCAAGCTTGGGAGGCTCCAACTATTCTACCAGGGCTGCAAGCAAACCTGTCCAAGCTTTTCCCTGGAGAGATATGTTATCTTTATTAAACCCTTCATACCTCCTTCTGTTGCTGAAGGCAACACTAACTCTGTCTCTCCAAGCTGTTCACTGCACAAGCATGCTTGGACAGACAGACGGACTGGAACAAAAGGTTGCCTGGGCTTCTCTCCTCGCCGGGCAGAAACACAAGAATAGTCTCACGATTGTTACAGAGATTATTGTCCGGGTTCTTAGTCACTACACCCCTAGGCATAATTTTTGCACTCGCTATGCATAGTCTATATATTTCTCCTTCAACCTACGCTTTAAAGCACTGTACTATATTGGAAGGAGCATGGGACTTGATGTAAAACGGATGTGGGTTCTAATCTCAATCTATTATGTTTAAAGAGATATCTAACTTGATATTCATAGATTGTTAATAATGGCTATTTTTAATTGCAGAATTTAGGGTGAACTTTAATTTTTTTTATTTTACTTTTCTGTATCATTCGTATGTTTAAAAAGTAAGCGTGAATTATTCTAGCAAACCAATGTGATCTTATACATGATGAGTAAATTTTTAGATAGTAATCTATCTGCCTTTCTAAGATCTCTTTGATTTCTGCAGTCACTCATCCAGCAGCTTGATAATCATTATTTTGGTCAGGAATTAAGATGTAACCCAGCATGGTTTCAAATGAACAAAATTACTTCTGAATCACATCAAATTAATTCCCCCGAAAATATTGGGGTGACAAAATTCTATTATTGTTCCTTGTAAAAACCAAGTTATATGACTGGTAAAAACAAAAAACAAAAAACAACAATGCTTATAACCTTTTAAAATGAGAAGCAACAGTTACGTGAAACCATATATTAGTCCTAAATAAAATGCTCGATTTCTTTACTTCAGAAGCTGATTTTTAAATAAAAAATTGTATTATAGTCTCCATTGCCTCTGTACTAGCTTTAGTTCTTTTTGAAGTCATTTAAAGATGGGTTTCTAGTTGTATCTCCCACCGCCAAAATCATAACTTTCCTGAACTTTCAGAGTGGAATGTGCTTATACCATACTGTATATAAGTGAAATTGTTGAAAAGATGAATTTCCGAGACCTAGCGAACCCAACCTCTTAAGATATGAAAAGGCACTGGAACCACTGGCTGAAGAGTTGCCTCATTGCGAAGGAGCCACGGGACCGCAGCCTTCCTGACAAAGCGCTATATCCATCTCAAAAGCACTGGCCCAGCGCAGCAGAGACCTGCTGCCCACGGCGTCTCCTGGCAACTGCGTTTACTTCGGTGATGGACACTAGCACATAAGTCAGAGAGCACATATGATTTGCAGCAGGAGCCGAATGAATGTGAAACACCAAGAATTTAAACTATTTTCTAAAATGAGCCAATCTATAAAATTCATTCATAGATAGATAGTCGTCGAAGGCCAAAACATGGGTCAGGAATTTAATAGACTCTGGGAATTCAAGTGAGAAAATAATGAACAGGGTCCCTGCCGTTACGAAACGCGCGGTCTGTACGTTATTGTGGGAAAAGCTTATGAAAGGAGGGACGTATAATTTCTGTTTTATTGTGACACTGAAAATAATGGGAAAATAGTATTTGAAGTTCTGCTGGAAAAATCCTTTCATCGACAGTGTGCCCTCTTATTGAGAGGAAAACAAATAACTAAGCAGAAGAAGAGGGAATTCTTATTTTCGATTTCGTAGCCTTAAATGATTTCCTTGCATTTTGAAAATGACTCTATAGGAAGAAATACAGTATTCGTCTTTCAAAATAGCGAAAAGTCTAAAAGAATTTATATTTTAGCTTTCCTTTTTAACCTTAAAACTTACCAATAGAGACGGTGTTTAAGTAAAACGATTGTTCTAGTAATTTTAGTGTTGTATGCTACTCTGAAAATAGGAAGAAAGTACAGGGCTTTACATGACCTCAGGAATCCCTCTTATGTTTCGAAGACAATATAAAATATATTTACTAATATTGTGTGGAGACCTCAAATGGAGAAAATCAAACTTTGCTTGGCTTTTGGAAACCCTGGACTGCTACGAAATGCTGAGTATGATTAATGTCCCAGAAAAGTCAGTTTCCAGCTAATCCTTCAGGGCCAAGGAGAACTGTTTATGCAGATTAGATAGGCTATCGTATTGTACACGATTTAAGAATGGCCCACTCTACCCTAAAAGTAAAGTAAGGGAGTGACTGCCCACATGTAGTTCATGGCGCTTAGCGCTTTTTCATAGCTTGATGTCCACGTGTTCTGTCGAGGAGACGCACGGGCATTGAGACACCTGGTCTCTTCACTCTCGAGAAGGGCTCCTCAGGAGCAGAGTGTTTGTGAGCAAAGGACTTCATCCCCTTCCACGCATACGCTGTTTTCCCCAGGACACTTTTAAAAGTCACATTTTCCTGGTTTAGATGAGCCCCAGAAATATTACTTAAGAACGTGGATTTTATATGTCTGAGAAGCATCCCCCATGCTAACACTTTACTGATTCTCGATTCCATTAATACTTTCATTTTCTTGAAAAGAATGAAGTAGTCTAACCTCTCTTTTTTTAACTTGCCTCTGTGTTAGGTGGGATCCATAAGGACAATGAACTTGTCTTATGTACTAGACAGACACACACACACACACACACACACACATTTCAGTCCTGAAAGCAACTTAGGATGATAATGAAGAAAGTATTAACTAAAAATAAGAACCGAGAGCGTTCAGTGAGTGAAACTATCTTTAAAACTAAGATATTTATCGAAACAAGTGACACAGATTTCAGAGCCGCCTGGTTTGCCAGCGCTGGGAGCGATGGGGCAGGGCTGGATAACCCCACGCAGGGCGGAGCCATCCCGCTCAGCCCATGGAAATGCCGGTAGGGCAGACGCAGGCTCCGTGTCTCGGCCTCGGCCCCCACTAACTGTGAGAGCTTCAGCGAGTCTGCTCATTTCTGTAAGCAGTCTTGCCATCTGGAGGACGAGATGATGTGACTTATTACGGGTCTACAGTAAGTGTTATATTAGACAGTGAAATGCTTAGCACAGTGCCTGCGGCTATCCAATACGTAGCCAATTAATATTATTATTATCAACGATAAAAATTCACATTGTTCCCAATAACAAATTTACATTGTTATTTAGTTTTGTGGGTAAGTTTAATTACTTAAATGATCAAAAAGAGTGGGAAAAGAAAGAGGCAAAAAATGTCTTATTCTAGGCCGTCACAGCATCAGAGATGGCATTCTGTTTTCCAATTTATCTGCTCTGCATTCAACCGCCTTCCATCAGGCGAAATTATGTACTCTTACGTCTGCAATTGTGCAAAAGACGTCACCGCCAGCGTGGGCCTCTCTCAGCAGATTTATAATCTGTGCAAAACCACACATTGGACATTTCTTCTGGGGCGTCTCATCGCCAACCCCAAACTCAACAGACTTTCAAGACGTTACTCTGAAAACCCGCTTTTCCCCTTGGATTCATTAACGATCACTGAGCTCTGCAACTGCTTGTCTCTCTCGATCCCCACAGGCCACCAGACCCCAAGTCCTAGCAAGTCCCCCCGGTTCATCTTTATCAACGACGCCCCTCTCCCTGGTCCAGCCTCATGCCACTTCAGTCCGGACCTGCTCACCCTCCGTACACAGGATTGCTCTGGCCTCCGAAACGCATCCCCCTGCCTCCGTTCACGCCTCCATCCGTTGTCCCAAAGAAATCTTTTGAAATTTTAAAAAGGATCCTCAAAGTCCCCATCGCTTCAGGGTAAAATCCTTAGCTTGGGAAGAAGACATCAGATACAAAATGATAAATGCGGCACTGAAGACCAGAGACAAAGGACCCTACACCTTGAAAGCCCCATGGAACACACTGGGAGTGAAACCATCGTCGCCTTGGCCGTCACACGGACGCCAGGCTTTGGATGGGGTCCGCGAGTCATGCTGAGAATCTTTAGGAAATCAAGCTAGTTTCCTCTTTAGCTAAGTCATGTTTGTAAAATTTGAGATCTCAGGAAAACATAGGCGGTTAGAGAGTACTTTTGGAAATGACTTTCTTTACACCCTGCGTACAAGGTGTGCATTAATTTACATGATGGGCTTAGCTCACCGGAGCGGTGGAAAGCAAACTATGTTGTATGAGCAAGCTTTAGGCCTTAACGTCCTCAAATATGCACAATTTCCGGGCAATGAAATGAACTCCTACTGCTTGCTGGATCTGGGCTGTCTTTGGGAGTATTTGACATTGTCGACTTGATCAGTTTTGTCGACACAGAGTCCCCCGTGGGAGCCATCGCCCAGCAGGCTCCGTTCTGAGGGCAGCCATTAACCTTGCGAGCGCTGCGAGAGTCTCCAGCGTCAGCATTCCGACGAGATGCTCGTGTGTCTCCTTCCGTGTTGACAGCATCTCTAAACTGAACCCGCTGCTGCTACGTCTAAACTAAAGTCACGGATCGTGCATTCAAGAAAAAGTGACCTGAAAACAGGAGTTAATTTTTTTCTAATGCTTTTTACCACGTGCCTTTTCTTATACCCAAAGTCTCTTACAAAGTAGTGTAGCCAATCCGTCATCAGTGAGGGACCACAAAACAGTTTGCCTCCATTTACAGACAAAAGTAGATTTTGACTTAATGTCTGCCTATTTTTTTGTCTGTTTAAAGAGTGAGAAAATAGATGGCTTTACTTGATCCCGGGACTTTTGAACAGGAATGTTTTAATGGTAAAATGATGAAACGTTCCTGACTTTTCTCCGGCTCAGTAAAAGTAAGCCAGGCTGTGTTGTGAGCACCAAAGCCTGATGTGAATTTTCGCGAAGGGGGCCCAATCGTTTTTCTGTCTTTGAAGGACTAATGTGGCTCACGAGGAATCATGAAATTAGGGGAAGTAAAGAGGAAACACTGAATCCGTGGCGGGTGGGGAAGGCGGAAATGTGGTATGATGTATACATTACAAATTGTATGTATGGTATATACATACAATTAACATTTATTGCAAAACTTTGCTCCAAAAATCTAAAACAATTAAAAGGCTTTGAAAAAACAGGCATAATTTTTCTGCCTAAAAGTTACTTAACATGTCCTTTCTATTTCATCTACTACTTTCCCTCCCCTGGTTTACTGAAAATTTAGCATTCACATGTAAGAATATTCATTGTGCTCCTTACACAAGCACATATTTAAATTTGCAGTCCTCTTGTTATCAAACTTTTGCAAAATAGGACTATAATATACACAGAACAGTGTGAAACAATCTATGTACTTTTTGGAGTGCACTGGAAATGATTATGAGGTTTCGGAATAAAATAATAACAATGTCTTGGGATGGCAGAAGAGGTCTCATGTCAGCTTGGAGTTACGTACACCAGCCTAGAGATTTTTAGAATCCGTTTATATAAGGAAAAAAGCTGAAACCCATCTGGCATGCCTCTTTAGTTATTCTGAGCTCTCAGACTGCACTTAGACGCTCTAATTTTAAGTATAATTTGAGGGCTCCCCCATCTAGATCTTCAGTTAATTAGGAACAGTACATGGAGAAATGTCCTTGGGTTGAAACGCAGGCTTCCTATTGTCACAATGGGTGACATCATGGGGAAGAGTTAACTGTGCAAAGTGTATCCTGCTTTCTCAGGCTGCTGCTTCTCCATCCTTAGTAACCTAGCATAAACTGTTAGACAAATGTTAATAACTTATTCACATTCGACAAAAGAAGAAACATACAATTAACATTTATGCTTAAGCATTTCAAAAATATCCACATCAATCTATATAGCTATTCACACATTCATCAAGCATCGGTTGAGCAGCCGTCACATCCATGTGTGGTCCCTGCAGGAACTGGGGACAAGAGGCATATGCCTGCCCTGGAAACGTCACAGCCGCACATCAGGATAGTAAGTAAGCAGAGTAAGTAACCGGCGTGAAGCAGAGTAAGCAGAATTCTGACTGTGTGTCGGAATCCTCACGTGCACGCCCCTGAGGATCCCACGATTAAAGTTCACAAATAATTCCTTTGATAAATTTAGAAAGTCTAAATTCCTAGTTTCGACTAAGTTTTATATAGTATCCATAATATACCAGTAATACCTACTATTATTAAGTCTGATCCAACAAAGCTCGATTTTCAAATTTTAAAAAAATTATTTAAATGTACATTATTTGGTTTTCAAAATCTTTCTCTAGTAAACAAATGATCTTAAAGGCCTTAATATCAACCTCGAAATTTAATAACAATCATAAGTATATATTGAGGAAAGTAAGAATTTTAGCTTGGCAAGAAAATGTACAGAGGAGAAGAAAATAAAATGGAATATATGTAATATAATGTAATAGACGATTGGAATCGCATACCACATAGAATTTCAGCAACACTTTAAACATTCATGTACCATAGTGGCAATTTTAATTGAAGGGCTGTAGAGACTTTAAAGCTATAATACATGGCTTTTAAAATGAATTATTAACTGATTAAAATATATTTCTATTTCATGCAGCAACTGTGATTATATGTAAATTTCTCTCCAATTAGAGAAAATGAGTGAAAAGCTACAAAGACTGCTCTATTCTAGTTTATCAACCGAGCCCAGATTGCACCCAGTGCAGACCACGAGATTGTGGATGCAGACACCATCACTCCATGTCTGAATAGTGCCTGGCAAGGAGGAGATGTTTATTTTGAGATATCGAAACGAAATGTGACTGTGCTCTGGAAACAAAGCATTTTGTTTGTTTATTTATTTATTTTAAATGTCTCTGTCTTCTGA
>NW_006440645.1:3104002-3123674 GCF_000325575.1 Pteropus alecto | reverse complement strand
TTCAAAGTAAATTGCTTAAGAAACAATTCTTAATTTAGGTCATTTAAAGGCTTCGGGGTTCGTGAAACTTTAAACTTTGAAAATTTAAAACTGAAACAAATAGAAAGAACCAAACCAAAAAGTAAGTGGTAATCTGGGCATATAGTTAAAGAAAGTATGAGCAAAAAAGTGACATATAATGTATAAAGAGAATATGCTAACAACTATTATGTGCTATTATTTTACTGATGGGTATATGAAAAATGGAAACGAGCTGACATAGAAAAATAATAACAAAGATGATTAAGAAATGTATGGAAAAATTTCGACTTTGGTAGAAATAGAAGAGAATTTTAAATGTGTCTATGTATATATGTATTTCTCTATATTATATATACCTATATATACCCCTATGTGTGTATACATATTCCTATACATTATATATACCTATACATAGTATATACACATATATACACACATATATAAACATATATATACTTACATATCTATACACACACATCTCTCTTTCTCTGAGAGAGCAAGGCCAGAGAAATATAAGCATTCCTAGTTTACAGGTATGTTTTTATACATATTAGGAACACAGAACTTAGATGAAGAACCATTCTCATGTCCTCCTGAGTATTTAACTCTTAGCATGACAAAGCATTTAAACAGAATTCTGGACGAGCTTAGCAAAGCATCATTTTTGGTACCAAAAAAAAAAAAAAAATCTACTATGCACAACCCTAGTCAGATAATTATACTGAATGATAGAATTCTCCACCTTTCAAGGTGCCTAATAGATTTTTGTACCAAATATTTTCGGGATTCACTATTTAGATGACAAGTGTCTATTAAGTTACCGGCTACGTCTTCACAGAAAGGCAGGAGGGAACTTGGGATGAAGCTCGCTTCCTCAGACTCTACCTGTGCAGGTGAGGGGAGGGTCGAGCTGGGGGTTCATTCCAAAATTCCTGAGCACATTTAGAATAATTTTAAGTCAAGCTAGCAAGAGGCAGGGAGATACTGTCTTCGGAGATCTGCAGGTATTATAGAGGTGGCAGAAAACAACTCATGGAAAAGAGAATGTTTCCTGTGACTCATGAAAGGTTGATAACAGTGAGTAGAAACTTTTCATAGAATTTTGGAAAAAATATGACTTCTATATTCTTTCTTCTACACAGTTCTACTTCCCAAATAAGTGCCTTTTTATCGCTATTAATAGAGGAAAAGTAAATTTAAATTTAAACGAAAGGTTATATGGAATGGTATGTATATTACACCACAGAAAGTATACCAAAATGTAGTGGGAGACGTGCCCACAAAGGTGGTTAGCATTAATCAAAAATTCAGTATTTCTTTGCTAGACCGTGTCAAAGGTTTCTTTTTTCTAGTATGGACAGAGCAAATGAATGTTTACAGTAGAAAAAACCCGATGTCAACATACCATTGTGTACTTATAGTAATGGATACTGTCAGCCCTAATAGACATCTGGAGCTTTTGTAAAATATGTTTCAATTAATCATTAAAATACAACTTTTCAAAAACCAGTTTTTCTTGCCAAAATTTGCTAATTTGAAACACTTGCATTGTCATACTCATATTTATCAAGTTACCTTCTAGCCAATCGTACATCCTTAATCCACTCTAATCAATAAATTCAAAGGATCTTCCAGCAGCCAACGCGCTCGATATCCACTTTCCAGGGCTCCCCACGACAGGTGAAATGAACTACCGGCCTCAGCTAGCAGAGTTTGTTTTGTAGTCACTCGGCTAACTAAATCTTTTTAAGTCATCAATCCAAGAACGTCATCTCCCCAACTTAAAGTCCTCTAGTGGCCTTTCATTACACTCAGAATAAAACTCAACTTCGTTTCCTTGCTTCATAAATTTCTACCTAGTCTTGGTCTGACCTCTCGGGCCTTATTCCCCTGATCTGTGCCTTTTCTTCCACGGGACCCAGTCACACTAGCTTTGCTGTTCCCGAGAGACTTATTTCTGTCATTTTGACCAAGCTCATTTGTAACCCGGGGGCTTTGCAATGTGTTTGAAATGCCCTTCTTTGCGGTAGGTGCCTCGTATTATGTCCCCCACCGATCCCCTCCTGTGGTAGCTGTGTCCTGTGCGATCCCCTCCCCTTGTGCAGGGGCTAAACCTGGGGACTCATCTGTAGTGAGCAGAGCGTGGCAACTTAGGGAGAAGTCGCTTCTGAGAGGAGGGTGGGTGGTGGCTTCTGCTTCGGGCTTTGGTCCTCACTTCCCTGCCCTCCAAGCCTCTATCTAAAGGATGCGAGCTGTTATCCTGTGGGGGTCCCTAGGGAAAGCCCAGGGGGCAGGGAGTCGATGTCTGCAGCCAGCAGCCAGTGAGGACTGGAGGCTGCCGCCAGCCAGCGAGGGAGCCTGCGAGCAGATCTTGCTCGGCTGACCCTGGAGGTGACGGCATTCTGCTAGAGACCTCCTGCCAGCTGTCCCGGTTAAGCCACAGAAACTGAGATAATGCAGAGTCTTGTGATTTCTCACGTGACCACAGACAACTACTGGACTTGTTCTTTTCACTCAGGCCTCAGATCTAACATCTTTTCCTCTAAGATGGGGTCAGCACACTTTCCTGTAAGCGTCCGCATAGTAAGTATTTTAGGCTCTGCAGGTAAAAGCCTAAAATTTTAGGCTTTGGTCGATCTCTGTCGCAACTCCCCAAATCTGCCATTATAGCTGGAAATCAGCCGAAGATAGCCCGTTAGTGATGACTATGGCCGTGTTCCAAGCAAATTCCAGTAACGAAAGTAGGTAGCGGGCTGTGGTTTGTCATCCCTACTCCAAGAGACCATTCCGGGCCCCTCGACCTGATGTCACTGTCGTTCTAGCCTGTTTGCTTTGTCCGGCTGTCATCCTTCTCCCTGGGCTGAGCTGCCCGAGGGCATGTCGCATCCGGCCCTGCGCAGTGGGGACGAGTTAGGTGTGTAATGCTGAGCGGTGCACGGGTGGGGCTGCTGAGGAGGGAGGAGGGCTTCTCGAAGGAGGAGCCGTCCAGGGCCCAGGTCAGCAGATAAGGGCATAAAAAGAGAGAAGTCTAAGACAGCGCGGTGCTCCCCGTGACGACCCATCAGTAGAAAATGGCCTTGTTGGATCTGCGCTCCTTCAAAGGGCAGGACCATGAAAAACCACACTCTGTGGCAACCTCTGTGTCAACCGTGCCCCGACCCCACCAGAATATTGTTCATTTTCTACCTCCTTTTCTCCTACGTGGTACATACAAAAATATATAAAATATATAACAATTGAAGCGATTATTTTTCACAGTCCTCACTCCTCAACTAGAACGTGAATCGCTCGAAGCCGAGGAATGTGCCTTTTCCCCTTTGTAGGCCAGCACCTGTCTGTCCCTGTCCGGGCTCGGTAAATGCTGGTCTGTCACGGGCTGGGCACAATACAGCAGCACCGGAGAACGGGAATTAGCGGCGGGGAAGGAAGGCATCCATTGAGAGGGAGCGTTTTGTTCACCCCTGTGATGTCCACACAAACCACAGTCTTCAGAGCATGGAAGGCGTGCACCAGTCGACTGGTCAACCTGTGCAGTGCCTTCCACGGGGGAGCGGCCCTTCCTTCACGCGATGCGTCTAGATGATTGCCTTGATTGTGCTGGTAGCAACAAGCGTTGAAAAACGTTACTGAGTTACTGACTCTCTGCTCTCCACGTAGGTGTTGAGCCCAGTGTTCTTTTTAGATTTTGCCACATACTACTGTACTTTTATTTTTATTATTTTATTTTATTTGATTAGCCGTTATATATGCCGTCTGTCTTTGTCTGTAACATTTCAAAATATTACAACATATAGCAAACGAGGAAACAGCTGCACTTGGGTAGAAGCTCATGTTTTGCAAATGGGTAACAAAGGCATTATGTATTATTTCCAAGGTTATGGTTGCACAAAATACTTATTAAAATGTATTCATAAGCATGAGTCAGTCGGATAAGAATGAGTTGCATTTGGCTTTTTGGCTACGTAGCGATGTATTGGATTATGCCTCGTGGGGATGGTACACATACTTTTATCCCGATAATCATATGTCTGGCCCTACAACAGTATATGTTTGCTCCTGCAGCTTAGCTAATTACGACATGGCGTCTGGGGGCGGAGTATGGTTTAGATACCAACCTAACTAGCAGTCAATTTTAATCTCTACTGTTTTTGATTATATATAATTTATTTTAACTGCAGAGCAGCACAGATTTCAAATTTAACTTTGGTATGGTTTTCAACACAATATAATAGAAATCACACTACAAATGGTCTTTATTGATATATTTTGGTGTGTGATAGGCCATTTGATCATTACATCCTGGGTTATAAATTAATCACTGCAAAGCGAAGCAACAAATTCAAAAGCTGTATCCACCCCTGTGTCCATTACAGCATCATTCACGAGAACCTAGGTACGGACACAACCTAAGTGTCCATCGATGGATAAACGGATAAAGGTGATGTGGCGAGTGTACATAATGGAACACGAGTCGGCCGTAAAGAAGGAGGACACTGCCATTTACGACGATGTGGACAAACCTCGAGGCTATTATGTTGAGATAAGTCAGAGACAGACAAACACCATGAGATCTCACTTACACGTGGAATCTAAGAGACGAAACGAATTAACAAACGGAACAGCAGACATAGACACAGAGAACAGGTTGGGGGCTATCAGAGAGAAACAGCGTTCGGGGGTGGGAGAAATGGGTGAAGGCGGCCAAGTGTAGGGCGAGAAATGGTAACTAGACTTCCTGTGGCAATCACTCTGAACTGTATACGAATATCAAATTACTATGTCTTACACCTGAAACTAATGTAATGTTATATACCAATTTCGCCTAAAAATAACACTCGAAACAAATGAAACAAATGAAAAAAATAGAAACTCTCGGCAGAGTTTTCTACTAGCCCCCCAAAATTAGCCCCCCAAAAATGTAGTCCACAAGCCAGCAGCATCCGTTCCCAGGGAGCTAGTTAAAACTGCAGAGCCTCAGGTCGGACCCCAGGCCTACAGAATCGGATCTCGTTTTCCCAAGATGTCAGGTGCACTGATGTTTGAGAGGCAGTGACACACGGTCTGCAGGGGGGGCGGGGCGGAAGCGACAAGGCCAGCACTGATCAGCTGACTGCGGGACACCGTGCCGATTACGAGTTTTCACTTTCCATTTCGCTTTCCGGCTCAGCCTTCTTTACTGATAGAATTATACACATCACAAGCCTTCCACGCCCTTATTTTTACCAGTAACTTCACGTAGGACCCGAAGCCTGAATTCTAACTATGAGAAGCATTTCTTTGAATTAAATGTGAGCAGAAGTTAAAATATTAATGTGTTCCTCAAACTAGGTAATGCATTATCCTATTACGCATAAGGAAAGACCACTGCTAGTGTGTGTGTGCGTGTGTGCGTGCGTGTGTGTGTGTGTGTGTATTTAAATAATCATGAAGCAGAGCCCAAGAAAATCAGAATCAAAAGTTGGCATCTGGGGAAGGGATGAATCTGACTGCGAAGCGTGACCTTGGGGACAGGGCCATGGGGACACGAACAGCCCTGGGAGACAGAGGTGGGAGTTCCGAACAAGCAAGTCAGGAAGGGGAGCTCGGAAGCACAGTTGACTCGGGGTCCGCTCGCACCCCACCTACGGAATGGGCGCGGATTGTTCCAATAACACGTTCGATTCCCTCGGCAACGCTACTCTTTCCTGAGGCAAATATCACTTGCAATCTTCCAGCCCGAATTCCTGAAGAGTTAAACAAAGCTTCAGCTTTCAGAGAATTCTTTCATCAAAACGGAATATCTGAAATGTTTTTTATTTAACTTTGGTTCTATACCAGAGTGAAGATTTAAGATTACACTATAAATAAACAAACTGAAAACTAGATGTCTCAGTGACAGCTTAGACTAAACCTACTCTCCCTTTCTTTCTTTTTTTTTTTTTTGTAATGAATTATTTTAAAACGTTAGAAAAAAAGCTTTAATTTTACATTTCAACAGTGAGGGATATTAAAGCATCTGCGTTACGATTTTGCTCAACATAAATGATTTTTTTTTAAGTCTACCCTTTGTCCACTAACGGAGGATGATTTTATTAAATGCCTTACTTTCCTGAGATGGGCCGTGAATGCCAGCTCCGAGCGCTTGCCGTGTGCCAGGTGTGGCACTAAGACCCTTAAGATGAATATGTCAAGAGGAACGGGAACTAGCCGAACATTTGTTTCTGTTGACCAATGCTTCCCTCATGAGTTTCTATGTTCTCAACAGATTCTACCAACCTATAAAGCAAAGTATCTCCTGAGTCATGCGCTCTATCACGTCTTACATGAACTATCAAAATTTAAGAAATTCTTCATGCTTCTCATAATTATGGAATGGCAGTGTGCAAATAAAATTCCTAAACTCCCGGAAAGTCAAAGTTCTGGGTTATAGCAGGTATATCTGGGCACCTGTGCCCCCCGAGAGCGCGGAGAGGGAGTGTGATTCTTCTGACCACTAGACCTGACTGGACCAGGAATAAGACCGTGAACTGCGAGCCAGGCTTGCATCCTGAACTGGGTGTCCTGGCTCCGAAAAGCCGGGGCAACTGAGCGGTACAGAGACGTGACCGGCAGCAGTGCGGGCGGGCTGGCCGCAGCCCCGCATGCCGAGACCTGGGGGAGGCGTCCTGGGAGCGGGCAGCGCCCGGCAAAGCACAGAATTTATGAGGAGGGGAGCCGGGCCATGGAGCAGTCGCTGCAGCTGCTCCCAGGGGCTGCACGCCCAGCCCGATCTGGATCTTACACGCATTTGTAACAATGTTCTCTCCCTTTGTTTTCTTGAAAACTCGGAATCTATTTCTTACAGGATAAGAACCTTGACTAAGACATACTGTTGTGGGAACCTTACTACATGCAGGAGGCAGCCTGATCCGCAAGGGAAAAGAGTGATGGCCACATAGCCTCGCAAGGCGACACGCGAGAGGTGGGACCCCGGAGAGGTCACGTGATCGCTCTGAGCCTCAGTTTCCTCATCGATAAAAAGAGGAAACCAATCCACTCTTCGGAGGGTTATCATCAGGATTTTAGAAAGTGAGTGTCTATCATTTTACTAACACAGAATAAAAGCATAATAAGTGACATCTACTCTATCATTAGCCTTCGCTTGGCTCGTGTAAACTTTCCATTTTTCCATCCAATGTAACGTACACGAAAGATGAATCTTTCCTATGAAAAAGTATAGGCTACAGTTCCCTTATGCGATTTTTTACATCCTGCAAGTTTATAAATATATAAGCCATGAATACCGCATTATATCGATTTTTTTTTTTTTTTTAGAAAATATGAATTGGTAAAGAAAATGGGCCTACTTACTGCTGGCTTTTCCTCCTACTGTTCACTCCAGTGCACACACAGATGTTTCTGGTGGCATCTGGCTATTATTTAGCATCAGAAAAGTTTCTTCACGAAAGATTTCCACCTTTCTTTCCACCTCTCTTTTCAGATGGTGGAAATAAATGGCCAGTGCACAAATCGAGCTCTGTGTGCCTTGAACGCTCACACCACACAGCACCAGACGCATCTGTGACATAAACCGTCATCCAAGTGCTCTTTTATTCAGCGAAGGGCCAGAGAGTTTCTTATAAACACCACGACTGCACACGTCCCGCACACTTCCTCGGGCAAGAATACAGCCGTTTCACACAAAGTTCCCATCTCTCCGTGTGAAAATATGAAACACTTGGCCTTTGCAAAACAGACCTTTAGCAGAAGAGAACGAATTATTTCTTTCTTTCTCACTTCTCAATGGGAAAAACAGCTGAGGGTCCTTAACTCAAACAATGGGAGGACACACACAGTCCATGTAAGTCTTTCAAGAAGAGTAACCCTTAAATACTTTCCAGTAGGAGGGACTCTGAGAAAATAAAGTGGATAAATAAACTTTTGGTGGACAAATTCCCAGACTGCCTTTTCTAAATTGAAACCATCGACGCACAAAGCCAACAGATCCCTTTCCTTTAAAAAAAAGTCAGTGTCATTATTACCAGAGTAAACTTTCTTTGTTTATCTTACCAACTAATATTTCAGTCATTCGATCTTAAGTTCCTTGTTCTGTGCCAGAATTTCAAACATTTTTATGCTTCTATCTTATAATAATGATGACCTGAAACAAAATTAATTCCATCCTCACTCACTGCTGGCTTATTCCAAAATAAATAGTATGTTCAACAATAACTTTTAGAACATTGTTTGTGAATTTAGTAATCCTATGAAATTCTCTCAGTAGCTCCGACCCATTTTTTTTCTTACAGGACCCCAATCATTGGGTCAAGTTATCTGCTATTTATAAAAAAAGGAACAATGCAGTCTAAAAACAAGATCGGAACCTCAAAAAGACTGTAATTATGTGGCTCCCCATCTCACACTGCCTGCCTGAGACTATTAAACCACAGGAATTTCTTTATTGGTCCTCGGATTTTTGTGGAATTGTTTTTTTTAAATAATGAAAGCTGTTCAACACTAGTAATGATCCATGATTTTTAAGAATTTTAACTTACTAATACAATAGATATGTTCGTTTTAAGTAATGCATGTAAACGTTCTAAAAATCATACCTGCTGTCCTAGGAGAATGATCAATGTTGAATAAATTGTCACTGTTTAATGCCGTGAAAATAATTTTAAGAGACAGTAGAATAAATGCACGATCTTTAACCTCTCAGTCTTCTGGGTTACGTGGTACTTACTACATTTTGGCCAACGTTTTAAGTTAAGACAAAACTTTGCTTTTGTACTTCCATATGTGACTCTGAACAGCTCCCAGAAACAAAAAACAATGCAAATACTAAGAAGATGACTAAGCAAAGATTTCTCCGGACTTGCTCTTGTTTTGTTAAGAAAGAAAGAAAGACTTTAACGATCTAGCTTACTGCGCATGAGCGCAAACACTAAGACACCACGTTGGTGAGCTTATGGTTCTGAAGAGAGGTTTGATGGGACTCGAGATGCACACGTCCACAGTCCAGTAGCAGGTTTAACAGGAGTGAGAGACGCAAAGCAGTTCCCTGTATAGAATCAGTTTACTAATTTGATAAACTATTTAGTACAATTTTTTTGTGTGATGTTTATCTTATAAATCAGCCAGGAAACATTCTTAAAGAGACTTCCAAGAGAACTTTCCCATTGCTTTGTAACATCAAAGATGGCCTTCGCTTGGTTGGAAAGAACTATTCACTCGTTAGTCGACAGAATTGTGTCTTTGGTTGCTATGTCGTATAATTTCTGTATTTCGAGACACATTTTCATAACAGATGATGGCTTTTCCCTATGAGTTCTAAGTAAATACCATTCGAATCTGTCTGAGCAGAGGGCATGGGAGCAATTTAGTTAAACTGAATTGGAAGAGACTAAAATAAAGCAATACATGAATTTGCCCCCAAAGGATGTCTGTGGGGATCGTGGCAATGATATAATTAGTTATTGGGGAAACAAAATGGATGTAAGAATTGAAGAGGAGGGGAAGGATATAAATACTTTCCACTTTAAGATTTAGTCCTTAAATTTCTTACCAAAGTTGTTATTTAAAAAATTCTTGTCTCGATGTTTGTTTATGTGCCTGTTCAACATTTAACCACTTAACCATTCTGGCTTTTAAGCAGCAAAGTTCAGTCGTGCCTTTGATTTGCTTCAGCATAATGGACACCCTGACTGGGGTTTTAAATTTTGTTTGGATAAAAGCGAGGCAGGTCAGGGTTGGGGCCCTCATCGTAACTTCCCAGATCCCTTAATGCTGCAGAGCTGGTGTGAAACCTGAGCTGAGAAAGGCAAGCTGCAGGCCCTTCCTTTGGAATCCAGCTCGAAAGGGGCTTTTTCCACCGACATAAAAGTAAGCCCTGCCATCTATTCTTTGTGACCATCCCTACTGGGCAAAACGAGTAACACAAATAAACATGTGTTCGGTCCCCAGAGTGACGGGTTACAATGACATGGCCGGTGTCTCAAGGGAGGCCTGGATTGTTCTGGATGGCTCCGAGAACGGGCCGTGAAGGCCGTGAAAGAGGAAGCCTTCTATCCAGGAGAGTCCTCGTTCGTGTAAATAAAACTCGATCAGCTACTTCTTTTCCTCTGTGAGTCAAGGAGAAGCAGCTCACGCCATTGCCGACCTCACACAGACACAGATTAAATGCAAGTAGCATAAGGTCTTTCTTATCTATCTAGGAAAAAAGCGAGGTCACGCTTGGTTTTTCTCTCTTTTCCTCCACTAGCCCAGCTACTTTAAGTGACTTTCAAGAGACAAAACCTCGGCCAGAATACTGCAAAATCCAACCAAGTATCTGTCTTTTGAATGTTCAATAAAACAAGGCGAGAACCGCACGGGGTCAGGAATAATCTCCGTATCTGAAGCGGGTGACCACATCCTGACTCCAGATTTAGCTCAGGGATCCCACCCTCCACTCCTCCACCCCCATTTAATTATCAGCAGAAACGACTAATCAGTTTGTTTACAAATAAGGAAAGGAGGATGTGAGCACCAATTATAGAGACCAACAATAAAAATACTTTTCTTCCCTGATCAAAGAGACCAAGAGATAAATCCACGCTGAGATGAGCAGAGGTCACTTTCCTTAGGCACCCCCAGCTTTTACCATACATGACAAACACCACCAGGCTCTCAGCGGCTCGGCTGGACGTGACAGGCCTCATCAGATGTTGCACAGGCCAGACACACATGGGCAATTAGCACTTTCCACAGCTCCCTCACCCATGACCCGTCATTCTTTCTTGATTAACACCCAGGACTCTGATCCACCGACATCGGTAAACAATCGAATCTAAGTTTGGTACCTCTAAAGGACAGAAAGGAATTCAGAAAGTTGCTAATCACACTCGAATTTGCCCCAAACTGAAGGGTATGCTGGACTCTGGGGAGTAACTATATAGTACGAACTTATTATGCATCAGTATGCTACATGTTAAAAATTCCACCTCCCACCAGATATGTTAAATTTGCATATTTATAATGGAATACTGGATAACAATGTTTGACGTCTTCACCGCGTTTACTTTCAGTTCTATAATTACTCCAAATAGTTCCTCCAAAACCATTCACTGGCTAACAGTAGAATTGTGAGCAATTTGGAAGAAAAAAAATGTTAAAAAGCTATTTATATTTTTATTGAGTTCCTTTTAGGAGGATTATCCAAAAAGCATTAATTATAGCATCGAAAAGACGGTATAATGTTAAACACGCTTTCGTGTATTCAACCACATGTACAACTAAATTCACAAGACTCCTTCAGAAGTTTCAAATCGAACACAATGAAAATGTTCTAATTTTTGATAAGCTAGTGATGAAATGCCTGCATAATTTCACATTGCATTGATAAGCAGAAGAAAGCCCAAGTTTATTCACAGGGCGCCGCCTCTGAAGACGAGCTTTTTATTTCAAAATGTCTCTAAAGGACTTCCTGGTAGATGCCATATTTTGAGGATGGGGCCAAGTGATTGAATTTAGAAAGACCATCAGCTTTGGTGAAAGGCAAGCCTGGGCTTGAATACTTATTAGTTAAGCGACGGTGGGCAGGCCGTTCATTCTTTTCGACTCTTTTTTCTCACCCACGAAAAGAAAGATGACAATATTTTGCAGGGATGACTTAGGATTTAAAAGAGTAACTTTTCCTAGTCTTACATCTAATTCAAATATAAAAATAGTCGAGAAGATATTTTCAACGTTTCCATCTAAATCACTAAAAATAAATTAAGTGACCCGTTAAGCCCAAACCTCTGTAGGCAGTCCCTGACCCGACCATCTTGCTTCTCGAGGCATGGGACGGCCATGTGCAGTGTCTGGGTGATCACATAGCTTTTCACGTGAATCTAAAACTCAGCACTGCAACCTGGAATGTCACGTGCTTCTGGGAGGCCCTGAAAAATTCCAGATTGTCACCACAGACCACTGGTTCCAAACGCATGGAGACAGAAGCAAAGCAAGCCACCCACGAGTTTAGCCACAATCGTACTGTTTTTATATACAGGGACTGGAAATTTGGTCCAGAGCAGAATCTTGGGCCTGGTAAGGCCATTTCCGCCAGCGTTTCCAGGGGTCGGTCAAGCTTCCTTCGTGAGAAAGCCTCGCAGAAGGTTCTTCTCTAAAAATCAAGCACTGTTTTCCCTTGTAAATGTACACTTGGAAAGGAATCGATTTAATTGTGCTAAAGGAAAATGAGCCACACTTAGACACACTGTCACATCTGGACTGAAATTATTTTCCTTGAACCTGCTGAATACAAGCTTGTTTTTTGACTGAGGCCAACTTAAGAAACTTTGGCTCAAAAGAAATGGTATTAAAGAGTTCTAAACTATTGCACAGAGGGAGAAATGAAATGGTGAATATAGTCTTACATTATTTGAGTCCTTAATTTAGCATGGACTTAGTGAGAATTAAAATTTGCGACGTTTGCAAATAAGTGTCAGAATAGCCCCCTACATAATTCCACTGTATATCGCCAAGAAGACAACAGGATCATTAATTTAAATAATTCTAGAATGATACAGGGCAGATGTTCTTAAAGTACAGGTTCAAATAATATCAAATTTAATGAGATGCTCAAGTCAGAAGCCCTCCGGACTCTGATCCGCTCCCAAACCCTACGTCCTGGCATGGCTGCCAACACCAGGAGCCACACCTAACTGCCAAGGGTTTAGTGAGTGTTTAGTACCAACTTGGCATCTGTGCTTCAGAAATCATGGAGATATATATACACACACACACACATATATATTTAAACAGTAATATGTGTCATATATACAAGCGCATGCCCCATCAAACAGCTGCCAAGCAAAACTCCTTCATATCCTGCAAACTCAAAACTTCTGGAATCGCAGCTGACAGGTAAGGCATATCTAAATTAATTCTTGCTCTAGAGAACCTTGAAGACATTGAAACACAAAGTTTTTAAGCACTGTTTCGACTTAAATCTAACTTTTTTACAGTTTATCTCCTTTAACTACAAGAAACAACTAAATGAGAAATCTGAAATTTTAGTAGAGTGGATTTATAAAGATTAAGAAAATATTGGGCCATTATTTCTTTCCACGCTTTGATGTGAAGGTCCATTTAGAAGAAAGGAAAAGAATATGAATATTTCATTAGAGAGGAGATAAAAGAAAAATTAATACATGAAGACATGACAGAAATAATGAAACAGGAAGCCAATGAGGCAAACGATAACAAAGACAGTGGTGTCAACAATAACAGAAATGAAAACCTGGGACTTTGAGAAATGTTGCCTTTTTTCCCCCAAAAATGTAAACTGAAAAGAGAAACAAAGAGAGGTGGACCCTCCGGAGCGCCACCAGCCTGTGCCTCCTAGCCAGTTTCAATTGGCGAGTACACGTTGGAATGCAGTGATTTTGCCTGATATCAGACGAATCCGCTGCCATTTTTTTTTTTTTTAGAAATTCTAACATTAGAAACATCTCCTCTTTTATAGCTGTTACGTCTCTACAATGGATGGTTCATGGAATCTTTTACCAGTTGGTTTTTTGTGCAAGTAAAGTTACTATTTTTTTTTTTACTATATATTCAATAAATAAATAGCAAAAATAATTAAGAAATTATTACGACATATATTGCTCTAGTTGGGCAGAGTTCCATTTTCCAAGCTCCCAGCGCCTAAGGGTCAAAAATAAAGACAGTTTGGGGGAAAAAAACAAACAAACACATTCCCCTAATTTAAATGTTTAATCTCATAAGGTAAAAGTTAAGTCGAAAAACCGTTAACGAAAGGTTGTTTCAATTAGTTGGTTTTTAAACAGCCCCTGGTTATTTTTGCTTTTCTAAAATGAAAACACAATTAGACAAGAATGTGAAATCACTCAATAAAATTTTAAAATATGTTTCTGTTCTAAATTCAGCAAAAGTTTAATGGATGCGCCAGACATCAGCACAGCCATCAGAGACCACGAGGGCTGCAGGGAAGATGGGTCACCTCTTACAGCTGACGTGTTTCCCCACGTAGCCCGAACAGGGGACAATCGCCCGGTTTTACAAACATTCCTATACACTTCTAGAAAACCTCACACGACCACAATTGCAAGCTGAGGCCAATGAAGTCTTGGTTTGCTATATTGGTTTCCAAATGAAGGCTGGAAATTCCAGAAGTCATCCGAAGGGTGGCCCCTGGCCTCCGCCCCTCCCAGTCAATAGTCGCTCTAGAAAAAGGTCTGAGAAAGGTCCGAGCAATCTGTTTCTGGAATTCACCAAAACCCCACAGCATCTCCTTTCAGGGTTCCACGCAGGTGGGATGTCAGTAAACCTTTCTCCGTGCCTCTTCCTAAGCTCTCCTCCTCCTTGTTTTGAGTGACTGCGTTACAGCGTATCCGCAGATGCGTGACCCTGGGGTTCGACCTCTGTCCACCTCGTGCGTGCACTGTTGATGGGCCTGCATGAGCCTGCGTGAATGTTGGGGGACCGCGAGTCGCTGGAGCTGGCGTGGCGGCCACGCTCTGCACTGAGACAGAGGGGTCCGCAGGGGGTCGGCGTGCGTGCGGCCGGGGAGCTGGCTGCGGAGGACATGTCCGAAGCGAGAATGGAGCCGGCAGACAGATCAGCGCCAGAAACGAAGCTCTGGCAATCAGAGAGGAGAGACGAGAGACTCCACTGAGTACTGCACAGTGACGAGGAATCTGTCCCTAGCCATGTCCCCCAGGCATTAATGTTTGAATCTTTTGGTGATGATTATAAGCTGTAGACTAAAAAGAAAACCCAGTCATTTTACTAATAAAAAAAATAAAAGAAAGGAAAGGAAAGAAAGCCCTGGAGAAAGCAGCGCCGTGTCGGTCCCTACGTGATCGGCAGGGCACGAAAGAAGGGGTAGCAGGCAATGCAGATGGACTTGACGCCAAGGCGTCAAGGACACGAGAAAACAGGACAGCAGTCCCCACCTGGGCGAGAAAAGTATGTTATTTCCAGGGAGCAGCCGTGCTCTGCCAGGGAGACGTGGGGCCAAAGCTCTCCAGGCCTGCTGGGAAGGTTGGGGACCTGTGAGGCCCACGCCTGGGCCTGAGGGCAGTGCCATGCAGTCCGTTTCGCCATGAGAGCTATGTAAAGAAAGAAGATAGCGCCAGGTGCCAGGTGACAGCACACCTGAGACTCCCCCGGACATCCCAGGAATAACGGAGGAAGTAGAGACCTTCGGGTGCACTGCAAATTCTACAGAAAGAAGAGGTGCCTGAGTCACGACTAATTCGCGAGAGATCATTTTACCCCGGGACTGGACTAGCCTGGGGGAGCACAGCGCCGTTCTATATGACGTACACTTGATCTGTCCTCGAGTTAATGGGCCCAAACACTAGCAACTGGGGAATCTAACTGAAGAATGTGAAGATGCTCACGTAACCTTCTGTCCACTTTTCTGCAGATTTGAAAATTTCCACAATAAAGTATTCAAAGAAGATGCATTTCTAGTTTCAGATTTCATGTGTAATGATTCATAATTTTGAATACATGTATTTGGTTTTGATCCATGTGTACTAATAATGAATATAACTATCTAGAAAGAATATTAACACTGAGAACCTTACGATCAAAGAAAGTTTTTTAAAAACACAAACTTCCATGTAACATATTTGAAGACAATGACCTATGAGAGGATCATCAAGAAAGGATTTTTTGAACACAAAAAGGAAATGTAAAATGACAATTCGAGCTCAAAAATAACAAAGAAACGATGCGCAATTTTCAACCCAGCCTTTGCGAGCAAGCGTGTCCCCTTGGGTGGCAGTGGGTGTCTGCTCACTCAGGTATTTGGCAGGTGGATCCCTGAGACACGAGGCAACAGCACATGAAAATGTCCCGCGTGTTCAGGTTGAAGACACGTGACTGAGACTGTGAGGTTTTTCAACACGAAGCTTCCGAAACCAGTCTCGTCATTTAGGTTTTTCTGCACGGGCCCTGTGCACCCTCTGATTTCTCATCGTGGGCCCATAAGGCCTTGTGCTATTTTTAACTCGAATGACTGTCGCGATTGTTCCAAATTTTAACAACTGATAAAATCAGAAAAAGCCAAACTTAAATGGTGAGCGTTTAACAAATTAAGGACTCTTCGAGGCGTGCTGCGAGGTCTGAAGGCCCAGACGTTGTCATGTGAACGAAAGGCGCTGGGCTGCATTAGCCGATGACCAGACTGCCGTGACCCCCTCGGCTCACGGCCTGGCACGGGGCTGCGTCCTGTTCACCCTGCTGGGGTGGAAGGGTTTTCCCTTCACACAACAAAGCCGTTCCGTGCCCTCCACCCCGTTTATATTTATAACCTCCCACGAACTACTGGGCCTGCTTGTTTTCGCTGCCACTGGACTTTCCCGTTAGAATTTATTTGCGACGATTGTGTTTTAAAATAGAACGAAAATGAAAAAAGTAAGAGTGGCTCAAATACTATTGATTTCGGATTGGTTCGAAGGAAGTCGAAGTTAATGTAGACACTCAACGAGTAGCGACCAAAACAAACGAGCAGCTTCCAGATCTTGACTTAGCACCTAAAACAGAGGGGAGAACCGACCTCGCCCCGTCCAATAAGACACACACCTTCTCCCTCACTGAACACTGACACGAGCAAAAGAAATCTTAAGCTTTTCCAAATTCTTCCGATACAAATGTCGTCACTAGCGTGGAAAGGCCGCGCTGGGTGGGCCGTGCCCACGTGCGTGTGCCTGTCACCGCTGAGGCCGGCCATCGCGGGACCTGTGTGCGCAGGAAACTGCAAGCGAAGGGGTGTTTCCAGGACTGATGGAAACTTTGCTCTGCACGTATGTTTTTCCCCTAGCCATTGTTTATTAGCAGCATCACATGTTTATGAAAACGAAGGCTAAAAATATGGTTATAATCATAACTCTGCTAACCCCTGACAGCTTTGCATTCAGCAGTGAGTCTCACGCCCCAAGTTCGCTTTTACGGCCACGCCCGAACCTTCCCGGACTTTCGGGCCGTTTTAGAAACTGCACCCCACTGCCCAGCCGTCTCCCCTTCTCTCCTTATTCCACTCTCCCCCACTGACAGGCATTTTTATGGGCGCGTTGCCTGAGCTCTCTGTTACGGCTGCCTCGCTTCAAATGTGGGATACCCTGCCCCAAAGGAAGACCACTGACCACTGAGAAGAACCTGACCGAAGGACCAGGAGAAACAAAATGCCAGCAAGCATTTGGGAGATGATAAGCATTTCGGTGTCCCTAAAGTGCCGGGCTGGGTAAGGACAAGGACGGGATGTGGAAGGGTTGGGATGAAAAGGGAGTTTGGGGGCCAAGGTATGTGAGAGTCGTCAAGCAAATTCTGCTCTAATGAGAAGCTCGTCTAATTGGGTATACTTTTAAAATACCAGAAAAGTCATTGCATCAAAAATTATGCTCATCAGTAAAGATAAGTAGAATAAATCTTTTATCATTGCCCAGAGCTAAAAAATTAATGATGAAAGTGAAGATAAAAAATATATATAAATTTTAGGCTAATTTAATTTAGGTCAAAATCCAAGATAAATAAAATCAATTTATTTAATTTCCAGATTATAATATTCTCTTTCTTCTCAGAATTTCTTGTTGTTTCTTCTTCTAAGGGCGTGTTTGTTGGACCTGGGCTTTCCTGGCGTTGGCAGGGGAGGACATGGGACCATTCCCTGCTCGCTCGCACGTGCGCTCTCTCTCTCTCTCTCTCTCTCTCATATTTATCTTTGCAAAATATGTGCTTGGACATTTTTCTACATAAGATGGAAAATTCTATGGAAAATGAGCAATTTGTGGATCTAATGAAATTTGTTTTCATAGAGTTAGTAATATTATCCTGTATCTCTTAACTCCAATCTGTAAAGGATCAGCTTTTGATTTCCACAAAATCTTATAACCAGTGAGGTTTATGACAGAGGAGACCTCTGAGCACCTGCTGGGCTTCTAAGGACCACGACTTCTTCGGGATAGGACGGGGACACCGGTGAGGTCAGGCGATCGGCACAGAGGTCACACAGGTCAGAGTCCTCTGGTCAGTCGTCTGTGATTTCTTTGGTGGGTATTCACATAGTTATCCTTTAAAATCTGGATTGGCCGTTGTTTTTATTGTGGAGCACGAGAAAAGAGCTGACCTGAGTTTTTAATTTTGGTTTCTCAGCCTATCCCTGTTCCATTCCGCTTCTTCATTCCATCCACCCATCCACCCACCCACCCGGCAATCCAGAAGGAGGACTGGGGAGTGGGAACACAGGGCAGAGTCTGTTCGTCACACACAGGTTGCAGTCTCTTCCAGCTTCTGGCCTTCAACATGACACCATCACCCATTTCTTCACAGAGCTCGGGTGCTGTCGCTCCCTTGGGGACCCTCCCCCGCCCTCCTACCTCAGCAGCACGAACCCCAACTCTAGTCTCGGCTTCTGAGCCGACTCATGGTTTCTTCACAGCATCATCACCATATAAAGTAATATTTAGATTTATCCATTTAATAAGAATTCATAATAATGACTCGTTGAGCTCCCAAAGTGAGCTGGGAGCTGTTCAGAATGTTTTACATGTACTAAATCACCTGACTCTCATACACCCCCTAAGATGTAGAAACTAATGCTCTCCTTTGTGGAAAGACACCTTCGCTGGAGGTTAAATCACTCGCCCGAGGCTGTAGGGGGTGGAGCTGGGCCCCTCAGGGAAACCTGGCCCGGAGCCTGGCTCCCCCTGGAGTTACCCAGCCTCATCAGGGCGGGAATCTTAGTTTCCACTCCTGTGGCCAAACTGTACCAAGCAGAGAGAGGTTACGCGGTCCATATCGCATTTGTAGGATGAATGACTGACTGACTGAATGAATGAACTTGAACGTGAAAGTGTGAGGAGTGAGGACTTAGGAAACAAGTTAATTCTATACAGCAGGTCAAACTCGGATCGGCAACATTCCAGAAACTTCTAATTAGCAAAGGGAGCCAGGGTCAGCCTAGGGCAAGGAGTTAAATGGAACAAACCGCGGAACCGATTTTGTTCTGAACTTGCCCCGATCTGCAAGAATTTTGCGCTGAATACCTTCTTCCTTCAGCGGCTAATCCCTTTCATCTTTCTTGATCAAATGAGTATTCCAAGGTCGTACATAGTGTGTTTAAGTATCGCTTTTATTTCTAATAATCAAGGAGGACAGCCTACATCACAATCCTGTTTCCTACATAAAGTAATATTGATGTGTCAGGAGGGGCTGAGAAACGTGTGATGTAAATGCAGACGGGACGCGGTCGGTGCGAACTGATAAAGCGCAGCCTGCTGCGGAGGAGACGCGATTTAGGAGGAGGTACAATTTCCATTTTAAATGATCGGTGATGGTTCAGGTGCATAATTTGGAGGGCGAGAGAAAGGGCAAAGAAAGAAAGTGTTGGAATAAAATGAACCTGCAGAAATCGAAGGTATGTGTCTGTTCTAAAGGGAAATGACAAGTTGAAAATGAAAGTCTTCGCTTTCGTTTTCGGTTCCGAAGGCCAGAGTTTGTTGACCGGCGTTCGGATGAAGCCTGTCCATGGACAACATGTTCTGGAATGCAACCCTTTAAGCAGTGGCCTTTGGGTTTTTCCAAGGCTCTCGTCATATTTGGGGGAATCGCCGTTTTCGGAAGACTCGTGGGATTCGAGGCTCGCGCCCCCGCCGCGTCCTCTCCGAGCGCCGCCTGCCCCGCCGCCGCGTGCCCAGGT
>NW_006440645.1:3088217-3103937 GCF_000325575.1 Pteropus alecto | reverse complement strand
GGTGGCCTCAGGCTGCCTCAGTCCCTCCCGTGTGGACGCGGCCCGCGCGCTTCGTGCCCGCGCGGGTCAGTGCCGGACGCGTCCCCTCCGCCTGCCCCGCGACGTCTCACCATGTGCCTCGGATGCGCGGCATCTGGTTACTGTCTGTCCCCCCAGCTAAGCTGCGTGGGCGATCAGGGGAAAGGCCTGGAGGCAAATCGGTCCCTCCTAGAGTCGGGCGAAATGGTGACCCTGTGTCTGCCTCGTTTGTCATTTTGTTGTGTAAGAAACAGACACTCGGGATATATTTGCTGAATAAGGAATTGAATCAGGAAATGAATATCTTTCTAATCTGAAATATGTGTTACGTAATTAGAACTACTTCTCTCCGAAATATGAAGTCTCTGACTCGAAACCTCCTTGAGTGAAATCTTCCAATAATTCCTAGCTATCCCAGAGTACATCAAAGCTCATCGAAAACCTTAGACGGCTTTTGAAAGACCGAGCAGGGATAATAATAATAATAATAACAACAGTGACTGACATTTATTTTATATTTTCTGAAGCACTTTTACATACATGACCTTTTCTGGTCCTCAGTAGAATCCTCGGAGGTACGTAGCCAATTATTCTATTTTTAGATGAGAAAAGAGTCTGGGATTGTATAGCTATTGCCTTTCATAGCTATTTGGCCAGTAAGTGACTGGATCATTCTACAATATCGAGTTCTCTATTCCGAATACTGTATCTTTTCACTGTAATCACCTAAGATTCTTGGCTTAAAACAAAATAATGTTAGGGTGGGGTGGATGGGATAGGATAGGATTATCAACGTCTCGTCAAGTTAGTGGAAATTAGATGGGCTGAAAAGTTGGTGAAATGTTTGCTGTATTAATTCAATGTATTTCACTGAGCATCAGGAGGCGCTGGGCAGTAGTCTTAGATGTCTGCCAGTATCACTTTCCTAACTCGTTTCCTAGAGTTAGAAAACTCCAGAAGAAAATAGCCACTTTCGAAAAAAATATTTGTAATACCTTCCAGTTTTTAATCAAGGGAAAATTAATGTCATTCGTTGTTCGACGGTGCACGGATTCTACTTAGTGTTTAAATAAACCTAAAAGAAAACCGGCTGTTTCTTTTCCTACCACATCTCAATCCCAGCCTTCCACATGCAAGCAAAAAGTATTATTTTTTCTGCCCTCCCTTCTTTTATGGCCCGAAAATATGAAGGGAAAAATGTACTTGTACTTAAATCACATACTACTTGCCGCACCTACTAATTTGCACAATGGCTGCTGAGTTTTAGGTTAAATAAATGTTTAAGAGCCAAAATAAAATACATCATTTGGCACCGAACTAATTCCTGACTGATATTCCACTGAAACTTTGGGTTCCACTGCTCTATAACTTGGGCTGGAATTCTAAATCTGTCATTTGTGGTGACAATGGTATTCTACATCGGGCTGTCACTGTTTCATTTGGATACTCAGCCCTCTTACTTTACGATCTACTGCCTCGGAAATTTGGGAGAGAGACTAAGTTGGAGAGGAAAGGAAAAGAAAATAATTTACAAGAAGACATCATAGAATAAAGATGTGGCAAAGACAGCAAGCACATTTCTCACTCGTATCTTCATCGTGGTCCTTGAGAATGGCAGATGACTAAATGAGATTGTATCAAGTTCACAGATTTTAATCTCAAACGGTTTAACAGTCTTCCCTATATTTTCTAAGTGAAATCCTCGGATGGTTGTGCAAGCATTTGCAAGTCTGTATTTAGTTAAAGTTGATCCTCAATAGTTTAAAATATTGCCTGACCATCAAAGCGCTGACTATGAGGGAGGGGAAAAAAACCAAACAAACCAAAAACAGGACGAATCTACTTCAGACTCAAACTAAGGACTGCTCGTCAGAGAGTTAGCAAAGATAGGAAACAAATCTTAGTATAAAGCACACGGAAGAAAATAAGAGCGGACCATTTTAGGATATGCTTATTTCTGTGACTGCCTACAAACCCTCATGCCGCTCGCCAAGAATGTGAGCGTACCGCGCTCCAGCTGGTTAAATGAGACCAGCAGCTCTCGTGTCTGCATTCTCAACAGGCCTTTCCCAGCAAACGCTCTGCGTGTGCAACGGGAAGACTCCAGAAGCCCTTTGGAAGAAGAACCGATGAAGCCCAGACTCGATCACGTTTCCATTCATCCTTATTTACACTCAGATATCTGTATCATCACAAACTACTCCAAACTGACTTTTCTTAACGGAAAAGGAGATTAGTGGGACGATTTTAGTGTCGAAATATTCAACACGTGTTAAAGGTGGCCCTAGGTCCCAGTACTGGGTACAGAGTAGAAGTGGTGAGCAGGACAGATGGCCGTCGCTCAAAGGTGTCCACAGTCGGGGGAGGGGGTGCCGTGGAGCTAGAAAGTTAAGAGATGTCACAGAAGTCATCATAAATAATTAACTGAAAAGACACAGAGTGAAGGAAATACTGAGTGGGGGCATCTTCCAGCCTGAGTTTGGGTGAATTTCTTAACTCCTGATAGATAGTGAGCCTTTTCGGGTGTTTGAAATAATTATTGTGATAGTTTTATTATTTCCTTTGTAATTTGTTGGCTAATTCATCTGTACACAAAGATAGTCTACTAAGACTTTGTCCTTGGGGGTAACTAGCCTAGCGTGTGACTTACCTCATTTCCAGAATGACTGGTGTTTACCACCTTTCAAAGCCTACCAGGTGCTCTCCAGGCTGAAAATGCTTTCATTCGCTTTGAAAGCACAATATTCCTGTTTTTGACTTTTGGCCAAAGTATGTTATTTATTTAAGACAGCATGTGCATAAAGACACTAACACACACGCACACACACGCACACATACCGGTCCTACCCTGGGCTGAAATCCCAAGACAACAAGGGTCCTCCCTGTCAGAAGAGCAGGCAGAGAACGCAGCTGCATCCTGAGAAGGTCCAGCGGCACCGGCAGTGGCCCGGGGGGATGTTCGCCAGCTGCGGGATGCGGCCACACTCATCGTCACTGTGGACGGCGTTAACCCAGGGGAAAGAGCGACTCATCCCTCACGTGGACTTCTCAGCAGGGACACCGTGAAATCAGGCTGACACCCTGAGAGAAGGCTGGACCAGGCCTCTGGGAGCCGGGTAGGGACACATATCCTTTCCTAGCCAGAAAAAAATATGCGAGCCCAGCCCGTACTGCGGTGAGGCCTTAAGACAGGGCAGCAGAGGGGGTCCGGGGGATGCTCACTCTGACCGTTCACCGCAAAGGACTGACTTCAGAGCCAGAGGGCTGCGATGCCTTGGAGCAGCACCATGGAGCCCTCCCGCCGTCCTCTGGGAGAGACTGCGTTCACTTATTAAAGCGCCGAACTGCTGCCATGTACGACTTATAGTGTGCACACTTACGCCTGTGACACTGAAGGCAGGGATTCCGGCCTGCTGGGCCTCAGCTCGAGTGTGACGGGGATGGGGAGGAATGCCAGGCCTGGCTTTGGGGGACACCCGCCCGCTCACGATACTCTCCACAAAACGCGCTACGCCAGAACAGGCGTTTCTGTCTGCCCTGTTCATGGGGACATCTCTCCTAATCAGGAACAGTGATGACACTCTGTCTTCTAATAAATAAATAGAATATAGAATTGATTGTTTCTGAATTACCTAATAAAAAGTCTCTAAGGGATTGAAAGATCTCTAATTTTCAACATTTTTGTGCTGAAATATCTTTGGTTTACTCCTGAATTTAATATGAATAATCAGTTTACTACCAAAAAAAAGTAAATTACAAGTTCCGTGGACTAAATTGTACCCCTCGAATTCTTATGTTGAAGCCCTCCCCCTCCCCCATGGGACTGTATTTGAGATGGAGCCTTTAAGGAGATGACTGAGGTTAAGTGAGGTCACATGGTGGAACCCTGATCTAATGGAACTGGTGTCCTTATAAGAGGAAGAGGCACCAGACCTCTCGCTCGACCATGTGAGGACACGCGAGAAGGCGGCTGTTCGCAAGCCAGGAACAGAGCCCTCACCAGAACCCGGCCACACCGGTGCCCTGGTCTCAAACGTCCAGCCTCCAGAACCGTATGAAGATAAAGTTCTGTCGTTTAATCCCCCCAGTCAATGTATTTCATAATGGCAGCTGCGCCCACCAAGACAGGAAGTGACTGTGTTCATTACTAAAAATCGTCACCCGGACCTCTCCAAAAAAAAACCATGAAATAGCCACCTTCCTTAATACACTTCAGAGCATGTGTGCAACCATCCCGACCTGCACCAAGAGAACCTCACTTGAGGCTTTACTGTATATTCAGCCCCTAAACTAAAAAATAAAAAAGGCTCACCATAAAAAACGTGGTAGTTCACATCCTAGAAATTAACATTTTGGAACTCAAATAGACATTTGTTGGTCAAACACACGTAATACTGTAAGTAAACAAGCTTAATTTTCAAAGGTATAAAATTTCTCATTTAAAAAGCCTTGACCTTGATTATGTAAATTTTCATTTTCATTATCATGCCAATTTCCTACCTTCTCTTCCTACTCCCACCGAGATTTCCTTAAGCCTTTTCTTTTCATGTATTATGAATAAATTCAATGCAGTTCTCTGGGATTTATTCCAAGTAAAGAACAATGAGAATTTGGCTTTTGATTTTTATATTCGTAAGTTGTTTTTGGAAAGGAACCATTTGAGAAACACTAGTAGTAATCGCCTGCTATGCAGAATTGTGAAGACTCAGTACCCGCAACTGCAATTCACTTGAAGGCAAAGTACCAGGAGCCCACAAAATGCTTTCCGTCTAGTGCCAAACCGAAAACTCATTCTCTGGAAGAAAAAGCTGTTCCTTCCACTGGAAAAGACAGATACCAAACTGAGAACCGAAATTCCCTGTGTTTGTTTTGGAAATGTTTTAGTCATTGGGTCCTAAGTAAAATAATTCCGTCGGAGACAGGGAATGTTGATAGTAATTTACACCACTAAAATGTTTTAAAATACAGGTCATGTTGCAGTAACAATCTTAAAATCTCACTTACTTACGAAAAGGAGTTATTTCTTTCTCTTGGAACTTAGCACAGATCAACTACATGCTCACTCCTGCCTCACATCAGAAACCAGGCCAATGAAGCAGCTTCTATCTATACTTTTTTTTCTGATTATCATGGCAAATGGAAAAAAAGAGACAGTGAACCACACATCGGCTCTCAGAGTCTATGCTAAGAAGTGGCAGGTATCACTGTTCATTTTCATAGGCCAAAGCCAGCCACATGGCCAGGTCTGATGCCAGCGGGTCAGAAAAATACAATCCTCCTTTTGAGAGCAGCTTCCAATGTCTGAGAACAATGGCGCAACTTACCACAAAACCTTCCTACATAACTGGATACTAAATTATGATATAGCCATTAACAAATATACTTAATAACATTTCATAGCTACTGTATTTCTAGTAACTGCTGGGATCAATGAGAAGAATTTCACATGTGTTAATTCATTGATGTGTAAGAAATTGGTACGTAATCGTCCCCATTTTAAAGATGAAGCTAGTGAGGCTGAGTGAAGTTAACGTGTTCTGTGCTGCATACATAGTAAGTAATGAGCAGAGCTGACCCAAAGCCTTGTGCACACCAATAACAATTTGTTGGTTTATATGAATACTTGAACCTGTACTTGAACTTAAAACTACTTTACGATTTTTCTTTTTGCTTTATAAATTGGGTTATCTCGAGTGCCAGAGGTCCCTTGAATAAAACACTGATCTCAGCCCTGTGAGTGAGCAGCAGGCTTGAGGAGGAGGCAGCCGCCTGCGTGGGCGCTGGGCTCGGTGAGGGGCGGGCACGGGAAAGCTTAGCTGCTAACACAACAGTCACTCCTGACCTGTGAGGTCTGAGCCTTTCAAACTGAGCACGACTAATCGCATCATTGCTGACATTTTAAATTTGTTCCCTTGACCTTGGGGAAGAACGAGCAGATGTGACACAGGGGAGAAGGTGAATCTCGACAGTCCTCTCGATCAGCCATGTAATTTGATTCATTCTATCAGGAGCCTATTGGCAGTTATGAAAACAACCTAAATGCTTTCTGTCGGTTTGAAGAGTCCCCGAGAGGCGTGTGACTGGTGCTGCCATCCTTGCTCTCAGGGTGATGGCAGTGGTGGCATCCCATGTACCCGTGTAGAGCTAACACCCAGGCTGAACCCAACAAATGGATGATCCCATCTGCATGCGGGGCCAGTGGTCCTGGGATGCCACCCACGGAGAACTCCACAGGGAACTGTCTGGTGTGTATGTTCTGCTGAGCCTGCTTGGAATACCTGAGCTGCTAGATCCGGCCCTGGAGGTGGGCCTGACACCCAGCTCTGGCGAAGGACCCTAGCCCTTGGCTCCAAGAACTGACTTAGAGGTGGGCACAGCTCGCCACTGCCATGTCACACAGCACTGGCTTCTATGGCAACAAGTGCCCCAAACCCAGTTTCGCAAAGATGTGACATCATCTAAAGAAGTTTGGTTCCAACGGTCGTAGCGGTCACACGCCCCCGCAAGCCAGGGGTTGGCACGGGCTCCAACGCACGCGGTGACATTGGATGGAAATCTCCAAATCCAAAATTTCCCATTTTCATGAATGCAATTTCGAAGGTTTCCTAAGGCTATAAGAATTCAGTCATACACACAAAGAAGTATTGAATTATTGGGGTGTGACCACAGGCAAAATTTTGGGGATGTTTTCTAATTCTCAGGGAGCCATTTCAAATACCCACTTTCTGTAATTTATTTTTTACTTTCATCTTTGCTATATGAAAAGTAACACATGACCTATTGTTGAACTCTTCAAGGAAGCCTTCAAGAGAATATGGAGACTATTTTGGCTCGCTCTTTGGGTATAAACATCTTTGAAAATCTCGAAAGAAATATAGACATATATGTAATCTAACAGGATATATGATTTTGCCCTCACAATAATTATCTTTGCCTCTATTGTAGTTAATAAAGCATTTCAAGTTATTTTTCCTGCATTTTATAACTGATTAAGAAATCTTGTTTACTTATTTTGAATTATTGTCAACCTGCCCGATTTGGGATTGTAATATGAACTGTTTCAGGGTTTTAGGTCTGCAAGACATCAGCGTGTTCTTCAGTTTTAATATCATAGCGAGAGTGTTCATTAGCAGGCTTTTGCCCAAACTTGCCCGGCCTTCAACAGGGTTCAAATCCAGTTAAATTCTCATTTCATCTAAACAGCTGCTGCCTTCTGTTTAGCACATGTTTGACTCAACGAGACAGTGATCTAAGTGTGTATCACAACTGGACCCTGTCCCAGGAACCTGGAGTGTGTTCCAGCCAAACACAGATTGCACTGGCTAAGCTATAACGCCCGACAGACTGCGGCCTCCTGCTTCAGAGACGAAGTATAAACCCTAGAAACAACCAAAGACGAATGGCTCTTCAGCTTGCGTGTTCTTTCTGTTATACTGAGGCATAGTTTGACTCTTTGAAAACAAAATAGGATCAACAGAGACAAAATAGGATCAACACTGACCCAGCCATGACCTCACAGTTCTGGCAGGGGTAGCACCGACCCACTGACCCATCAAGCCTACCTGTTAAAAGGTGAGCATGGGGGAAGGGAGGCTTTACGACCAGTGATTTACAGGAAGTGACAATAAAATGAAACTCTGCGGTCACTAGCTAGAACCTGTGTTTTAGAATCCAAGTACTCAGAATTAAAGATCGTAGTATGATTGAATTCAAAAGAAACCCAGATATCTCAGGGTAGCTAGTAAAGATAGAGAAGGCACTCTGAACATCACCCACTCACATTTTACTTTGTTTTATTAACTACTTATTTATTACGCATGAAGAATATAATAAAGATTGCCTTTTTCTCATTTTTAATGCTGGCCCTAAAATGGTGAGGCTCTTGCAGGATGAAATCACCAGGCTCAGACTGGCCCTTCCACAGAAGGCCGAGGGGAATGGTGAAATCACCATATGTAAACACCCAAACACTTCCAGGCGGAGCAAGTCTGGGCTAAGTTCCTGCCATTCCCAAATTCACAGCTCCCGTGGGACATGTCACCCCACGGAGCTGTGAAGGATGAGAAATTCTACCCTCGAGAATCCTGTTTATAAGAAGTTATTCACATCCAATAATCTCAGGAGATAGGAACACAGCAATGTCGAAAATTACCTAGTAATTGTTAATCCTTAGAGGAAAAATTGGACAATTATTTTTGAAAACATCAAAAGCCTCATACAATAAAAATTAGACTCCCACATGTGGTCCAATTTCTACTCATTAATTAGGAAGAAGTTAATAATTACTAAATTGCCAGCGGTCAAAAAATAATCATTCATCACTAGAGAAGAGCTGAGTTTTTACAAAAAAATGATCGAAAATATTCAGCTGGCTTTGGAGCTTTCGGTGTCTGAGACTTTTCCTGACATATATATGCAGCCCATCAACCTGCCGAAGTATTTCAATGTCTCACAGCCTCAGGTGTTCCAACACATTATTCTGCCCATCTAAATAAAAAATTTCTTAAAGGCTGGTCTTCCAGATCTTTGAACCCAAACATTTAACCCCTTGCCTTGTGTGTAGTACAAACTTATTCAGGGTTCTTAATAAATGATCGATCTATTGGAAAACGTTCAAGACCAAAGCATTCTCTTTGTAAAACCTGGAGAACTATGACAAATTGAATGCAAAATAACTGTTTATTGAGGAGCATGTGCATAATGTGTTTATAACACTTATTAAGTGCTTTAAGATGCTTAGGATCACGCCAGGGAAACATTATAAATACCTTCCCAAAATTAACCTGAGACTCCAAAGGGTTATATGTGATCTAATCTCTCTTCATTCCCCCAGACCTAGAAATAGCATAGAAGACTGTCTTGGAATTGAGCACAGGTGAAAAAGGAAAATAAAGAGCAAGAGAGAAAAAAAAAAACCACCAAGCTGTGATCACGCATTGCTCCTACATGAATCTGCCCACTGAATATATCGATTCTAGATGGACCACACGACCTGAAGTTGTACTAATGATTCTAGTTGGCCCTAACTCTTAGCATCCTCAGGAAACCAGAAGAAGCAAAGCAAACTCTCTCTGCAGGAGGTCACATCTATCTTTGACCTTGATGAACCTTGCCAATAATTTTCTGTGGGCAGCGACTAGCAAGCAGCCAAAGATAAACAAGCTCACAAAGAAATAAGACAACATGAAAGATACTAGAAGAAAAAATTACAGAAACAGGTCTGCAAGTATACCAGATACTAGAATTATCAAATAAATAAATATTACAACAAATATTCTTATCCTGTTTTTTTAAAAAAATGACAAATGAAAAATCTGCAGAGAACAAGAAACTATAAAAAAGATTTGATAAATAACTAAATTAGTTGTAGAATGAATAATATAATAACTAAAAACTCAACCACATTTGTGAACCGGAAGCTAGATCCGAAGAAATGACCACGAAGGGAATAAAGGTCAGTCTCAGATGGTTTCACTCGTAAGTCTAACAGACGTTCGAAGTTCAGAAATTAAAAGTATAATTTTGATCTCATATGACTTCCTCTAGAAGACAGGAGAGGTAAAAATACTGCTCGACTCACTTCCTGAAGGTCAATGCCAAAGCTTGACAGGGACAAAAGAAACATCGGGTCACTCTCATTCATGAACACAGATACAAGAATCCTACCAACTGCGAGCAAATTGAATCTTGCTATATACAAAATGAATAAAACCATGATTAAGTTTACTTTAGAACTACAAGATAGGTTGAACATTATAAAACTTATGAATGTATATAAAATAGGCATAGAAAAGGAGCTTAGTTAAAAACTTTAAGCAAACGAGAAATAAAATGGGACTTTCTAAATATACGAGTTGTCTAAAAGTAAACTACAGTAAGGTGTATGATGAACTATTGAAAGCTTTCCTTCTAATATTATGAATATAGTAATGATGCTGCTATCGACTATTTAATTCAACATTGCATTGGTGGTTTTAGCTAATACAATAAAAAAAAGAAATCAGGTAAATTATGGTATTGGCATTACAGATTACTGGAGAAAAAAAATGGACTATTCAATAAATTAGTACTTCAACAATTGTGTCTAAATGATTTGCTACAAAGCAACCCACACAAAAACTCCTTTTAGATAGATGAAGAATTTAAAAATTTTAGAAGAAAACATAGGAGAATATTATTGTAAAGAAAATGTCTTCAGTGTGGTATAATATAAAAATCAGGTATTAAAAATATTGAGAAATTAGGTTACATCATTTTAAAGAACTTTTGATTGTCAAGAACTTTTGGAAACACAACATGTTTCAATAAACAGTAGAAAAGCAAGCCATAACCCAGAGAAAATATTTATAAAATACATATTACTTATAAAATATTAGTATTTTATAAAAATATATTACAAAATATGAAAATAAAAAAGCATTAGAATAGGACAGATGGCAAGTCCTAAAACAAAAATGACCAATAAACTTATGAAAAATGCTAACTTAATTAGTAATTAAGGAAATCTTCATCAAAAAAAAAAAGCACAATAAGATATCTTTCTAATCTATCATTCCGGCAAAAAAATTATAAATCTAATAATTCCAAGAACTGGTGAAAATATGGAGTAACTGGAACTCATAAATGTCCACCAGCAATAGACGATTAATAAATTGCTGCATGTTCACACTATGCAGCAGTGAAAACAGACTACTAAGCTATGTAAGTGACATGGAAAAATATAAAAACAATTATGAATGAAAAAAGCAAGACGGAAAAACACAGATAGTAAGATTCATTTATATGAAAACAAAAAGCAGGCACAGTTGAAAAGTATATCGTTTAAGCATATGGTCACATAAAGTTCAGAGGAGCAGTTACTTTATGGGGAAAGTGAACAGACTTCGGAGGCTTCTATTTCACTGTGGTGTGTCAGGTTTTGTGGGGCTGGACTGAAAGATTCATGAGGTCAGAAACCAGGGCTTTCTCTCCTCCATTTTATTCCCTGAGTCGAGCAAAATACGTGACATTTTGTATGTGCTCAACAAACAGCTATTGGTTAAACAAATTAATACATGGCTTTTGTAAACTGTAAAGTTATACAAATCAAGATATTTTTATTATCGGTTTCTAGAGCTTAGCTTGTAGAACCATGGAGAATGTAATGAACTATAATATTCGGGAAATACTATTGAAAGTTTGATGTTAACCTGCCATTCTTTAACAAAATTAATTAAAATTTTTATTATTGAAAATTATAATAATCATGATTACATTTAAATTGTTACAGGAGAAAGAAACGAAAATCTGACTTCAGTGAAGCATCATTTGAGAGGCAAATCCAAAAAGACAGGATCGAAACCTTGAGTTGGTCAATGTCTATAAGTTCTATAATATAAGTTTTTTTAAAAAAATAGTTCACAAGTTGGAAGTTTGTGAAATGTGGTTAACATGGAAGTAATTGAGAATGTTTGTGAACTCAAATGCCCCTCCATCAATGTGTCTCCAATTAGAAAAAGACATCAGATGAATTAAACGTTCATTATATTTGAAGTGTGGAATCGAGGCATCGTAATCCATTGTATATTTGCCAGTTTTCTGATTTTTTGGCTCCATTATCCAAATGTCCTGCTGTGATGTTTGTATGTTGCATGTGAAAAATATGTATCTGCATGTGCATTACAGCAAGTCGTCTAATCCACGCTGTATATTGCTCCCGGCTGTGTTTCATGGAATTGGTCCAACGAGGGAGCAAATTTTATCTCGACCAGATACTTCACATCATTTCTATATACATATAATTTGATCCAGGATCGCCAAAAAGGGAAGGTTTGTTTAGAGGAGGAAATGCAGGTTTTGAAAGCCAAGCTTATTATTTTACTTTATTTTTTTCTACTTATTTGCTTGTCACATCTCTGGCGTTACGTCCAAATAAAACTTTGAAGATAAAATTCCATGAAAGAAATTTGTCAAGAAGACATGTTTTATTCTGGGAATGGGCAGCAACACCTATTAACAAGCTCCCCTTGCGTTCACCTCACCAACTCACTCTGAATCGATCTCCTGGATGGATTAGGAGGCAAGGTGATGAAAGATTAGAGAATTGTTTTATCTTTCAGAAGACAGGCTTGTCTAAGAAAAAGCCACTATCTGAAGAAGGCTCTCTCTTCAAAGTTTGGCTTTCCTTCTGCACATACATGGAACAGTGTATTGTGCTAAAACATTTGTTTTCTTTTTTTTAAAGGGCAGGTACAGTTATTATCCATCAGGATATATTTTTGGCTTCATATATTCTATGTAGCATTTTAAAAACCCTATTGTGTTTTAGGTCCTATAAAATTGGTGTACATAAACAAATTTTACAAATTACTATGAGGTTCAGCAAACTATGTATACAACATAAGTTATATTAATATCTCTACTTTTTTATATTCAAATAGATTCTTGGAAAAAATTGTTTTCTTTAAAAAAAAAAAGTAATCACAGATTCCAGCTTATCTTCATGAGGCAAAATGAAGAAATGGATAGTTCACCATACTCTACGGTGTGGACACTCGATCTGAGTAGATTGCACTATATCCAACATTTTAACTAAATTTTTGGGGGCAGTAGATTTTAATGACTGCTTGGTTTTGACTACACAGAGACATACTTTTACAACTATTTCATAAATCAAACCTACTAATTTTCTTTTATTTATTAGTACTATATATGAGGTCAAATGTCCATTCAAAACGGATATTGTTCAACAATAATTTGGTGTTTCAGAAGTCTGGTTCACTCAGATGAAGTTTGCGGTACCTGCCTAATTTTGTTTCTTGTTTATATGATATGTTCGAAATCTTTCAGCTTATCCTAATATTGATTGAGGATATGTAAACACATCAATTTTTTTCAGGTCTCATAGATCTGTTAAATTGTTGAAGTTGTTTTTAATAAAGAGATTTTCCGTCTTCCCATATTTTTTACAGAGATTTAAATCTAGTCTAATCCGTTCAACCTGTTAATCATCGTCTGGTGCCAGATTGCAATTGGTTCTCGATGTGCGCGCATATGGGTTTTCGTTCCATATTCTTTGAGTTAAATTTCTATTACTTATTTGAATGTTATTTAATATAATGCATACATCTAAAAGAAAACCAGCAGGAAAAACGAGCGCTAGCGTAGTATGAAGAAGCCATTACCAAATTAGTGTTACAAATAGACGGACGTGGCTCAACAACACCGATTTAACGAAAGAAACAGTGACCGGAACCGACGTGTGTCACCGGCTCAGCCCGGACGTGTTTGTGAATAGATCCAGGTTTCAGCAGGTCATCCGGTTGTGTTCAGTACCTCTGGAAGGTGGTCTGTCAAGACCCCCGGGCTACTGTTTGGGAAAACAGATTCTGCTCTTACATAACAAGTCAGCTGGAGGGCATTTCGATGTCCTCGAACCCCGGTGGGAAACACTGGAAAGTCACGCTAATAAATGCAGACATCACCTGGAAAAGGGAGACCCTGAACATCATCTTCACTGTCTGAGTATTTGAATTTTTAGTCAAATGGCTTCAGTTTATTTACCATCAGCATGGAAATGGGGGATGGAGGTCTTAAAAAACAAAACAAAACCACCACACACATACAGATGCTCACATCCGCCAATGCAGATGTTGGGAGATCAAAGAGGAGCATTTTGTGGACCCGATGCAACTCTTTCGACCGCACAGAGATGCTGATAAAAGTATTCAGATTTAATTTCAGTGAAAAACACCCACATAATAAAAGTACTGCTTTGTACTCCTGGCAATTTCCGCCAAGGGCAGCCCTGGTCTTCGACCCAACACAGACAGCAGCCCAGCCATCAGGCTCTGCCGCACGGGGCCACACTAAGGCTCGCAGGTGGGGTAAGAGGGGCCCAGCACGGAGCAAGGGGGACAAGCGGGACCAGGCAGGACTGCCAGCTCCAGGCTCAGAGGCTGCCTGGAGCCCGCGACGCGGTGGTGTCAGGGACCTGCTGAAGCTGTCAACTATGAACGTTACAGCAGAGTGATAAATAGGAACAGCTAACGCATCTTGTTTGGATGGGGGTAGGCGGCCTCCCGGGTCAACGCAGTTCTTCCAGAAGGACTGAGTCACGGACACGTAGCTACGGGAACTTTCAAAAGGGCATAGTGTGTGTCCCCAAGATTACTCACAACACCCCTTTTGTAACGTCAGCTTCCCCAAGCTAGTCTTGCCACAGAGAACCTAAGACAGTAAGCAGTTGGTCCTTAAACTTAAAAAACAATGACCTCGTGCATTTCATTGAAATCTGATTCCTGTGTAAATCTCATCTATGAGTCCTATCCAATACATTTTCTCTCAGTTTTTTGGGGCTCTTCTGTTGCCTGACCCTAAAGCATAATTCCAGCTACTTCTAAAACCCAGATGTAATTTTTAAAAAAGCAGAAATAAAGCCAAATTACCCCCCAAATAATCCATGCCTAATATATAGAACAAGTACGCACTAACCCCCACAAGTTAAAACACAGAGGGTTTAAAATTCCACCTTAATTCTGCTATAGCAGAGAAAACTATTTACCAAAATTATAGTCACAGTGTAGAAACCCTAAACCTGTTATTGCAGACAAAATAATGAAATTCTCCTTTTGTCATTTTTAGGAAAGGATACATATATTAAATAGGACAAAATATGCCTAATTAATCACTATAAAATATCGTTAAAATGGGATTTTGTTCTTAATTTCAAATATTTACTATAATATTTTAAAATAAAGACTTGGTGAAAAATAATCACAGCTACCATGTGTAAATCAAAACAAGCCTCTGGGGAGAAAAAAAAATGCTACTTCTGTTAATAATAAAGGTCGACGCTCCAAGGATATAAAATAATTTCTCCTGATCACACAGCTAACGCCCCAAACCAAGCTCAAACGTTAGGCTGACTCTAAAATGACGCTTTTCCCACTGTAGACAATGATGACGTGGCAGCTGGATCTTGGTCTCGGGGTCACCTTTTGTTTAGTATTCTTTGTTAGCAACATTTTCTCTCCAGGATGTCGATGTTCACGTTTTGAACCCAGCCAACGTGTACGTAAGTCTACTATAAAACAAACTTAAACTGGGAATGAAAATTATCACGAAATTGTCTGTCATGAAGGCATGTACGTTTCTCAAGTTTCAGCTCCATGTTACATCTCCCATCAACTCCAATTTTTAAAAACATTGCTGACATATAGTCAAATAAATTTCTCAAACTGGATGTTCTATTCATATCCAAAACGATTTGTATTTCAGTTCCTTGTTATAGTCACTTTTGGCCAAATCTGATTTTACAAAGTAAAAACTAAAGCATGATTTCAAAGGTGCAAGAGACTTAAGCTTACTGACCTCCAATGGTCTGCAGTAAAACCAACTGACAAATAAAAGCTCATCTCTTTAACAACAACGTTTTAATAGTTCTACGCCCAAACCTCTAAGCAGCAACGATTTGGGATGATATCAATGGTCTGTTTAAATCGGCAACGTGGAGATGATCATCGGAATCTAACAAGTGATGGACGGGGCAGCATACATTTTGATAAAACCTTATTCAGGATACGTTTCCCAAACTGAGGAGATCGTAGGATCGTGCTCTGCTACTGTAAAGAATCTTCTCTCCCTGAGTTTAGACTTAATCCTGCATCCCCCAACCGCCACACACTCACATACCCAGAATAAGAAAAATTAACTCCTGCCCTG
>NW_006440645.1:3074861-3088181 GCF_000325575.1 Pteropus alecto | reverse complement strand
CGCCCTGCATGGCTGCAGTGGTGCCCCGGAGCCAGGCTTCATCCCCAGAAGATTACTGGTGGGAATCTGAATAGGCGAAGTGGAGGGGACCGGCCCACCTCGCTCGCTTGAATTGTCCCTTAGCTTTTCAGGCAATTCAAATGCCTTTGAAAAGAGTGGGAATAAAGTGGCTGCTGATTAAGCAGAGGGGTTGACGTGGGAAGAGGGCTGCCAATTGTTCGAAAGTCACACTGCATAGACTACAGCCTTTAACATGGAGACACATGGCAGAGATACAGCACAACAGAAGGATGAAATGACTGGGAAGGCCACAAAGGACAGCCACAGCTCCCCTCCAGCAATGAAGAATGGCACGTATCTGTCGTCACGGAAAGGTCTTTCAAAGTATTTGACAGATGTCACCGTCAATTTAAGCATTCACTGGAAATTATTTTTAGTTTTAGCTCCTATAGAAATTGTTTAAGTATTTTCAGTTTCCAGACAAGATTTCCAAATGTGTGCTTTGTCACTTTCCCCAAATAATTTTGAATAGGGTAGATGAAATATTACCTACCAAAAATCAACGTTTCTGGTGGGGTAGGTCAGTTCAGAGGAAACAGCTTTCGAATTTGACTCAATTCCATGCTGACCGACTCCATCCGAGGCCTCTGCCTTACGACTTGGGGAGCAGCTACGGAGACGTACGAGAGGGAACGATTCAGCACCAGTGGTCCGATTGTCCTTGGACTGATCAAGATTGATTTGGGTCACTGTTTTGTCTCTAGTTCTGTTAATAGAGAAGTAAACAATGGCCCTGACACTAAGAAATTTTAATGCCTACTTTCTTCAACCAGCCAAAATATTAACGAAAGAAGTTATGAAAATGAAAGTCTTTAACATATCATAATTTATCTTTTAAAATTAAAATACTTGTAAGAAAAAACCTTAAAGATAAATAAAAGGAAAGGATATAGACCAAACCGTCAAACGCATAGCAACCTAAGGAGGAAAGGGTGCTTTCAACGCCACCCCAGAACTCCTCATTTTCTACTTGTCTTAGAAACACGGTTTTCACTATTACCTGATTCAGCATATTTTGTGAATTTAAATTTTAGGGAAAAGAGAACGGAAATAACATAGATCTCCATAATCCAGATTTCTGCATCCCCTCGATCATTCTGTTCCCCGACCCCACCTGGTTTGTTTTTTCCTGTCTTAGAAGCATATCAAACAAAAAGAGAACGCATTTTTAAACAGAATCATAAAAGCATTAGGCAGTGGTGCAGAATGAACCGGGTGTTTCTCAGGCAAGCCAAAGGCGCGGTCTATGCTGCACAACTCATTACAACCGGATTTGAACTTCTATACTAGTCGTTTCTGCGTTTCAAATCTCCATCCATCAATAGATTGAACCAAATACCCAAAGTCAGCAAGCTCGTGATTCCAGCCCATGCAGCAGCTCTTTCTCCCTCTCTCCTCCTCCCAGGGCCGAATCCCTCCCCGTCTAGGCCTTCTACTCCCGCTTACTCACTCACAGCCATAACTGGACTCCGTGGAATGAGATGTCTTCTAGATAAGGACCCAAACCCTGAGAAGGCATCTGAATAATCTGTGGTTCTTTGCTCGTCAGAGACTCATTATTTAAGTGGGTATGTGATCGACTGAGACAAAGGTAAACGGAGAAATCTAAAGCAAATGGTACTTAAATGTTTCTTCCCTATATCTCATAGATTATCTCGATTATTATATTTCTGTTTCAATTCCTCAGGGAATTGAGTCCTACCTATCCTGAGCAACTGAAGTTAAGAGAATAATATATTCATTAGAACAATGAGAGCTACTATAACTGACGAACACTGAAATCTCAAATGCTCACATGCTTTCACTTATCCGGTGTTACCCATGGTGCGGGGCAGCAAGGCCTGCAGCTCCCTGAGTCCCTCGGGAGCTTCCCTGACCCCTAGGCGAGACGCGTGTTCACTCCACCTGCAGGCATCCGCTTCTGCAGACCACCCATCGCTGAAGATGGGGGGTGGGAGACTGGCACGGGTTTCAGTTCATCCTCACGGGGTGAAACTTCAGGTGACTTTCCCCACTTCGTGTCCATATTTCCTTCCTGATTGATGGCCCAGGACCAGAAAGCAACAGCAACAGAAGCAACAGCCTCATTAAACTGTTTAACCAGCCTCCCAAATTGCGTTAGGGAAAATCTATATACTATCTCTCCATCTGTCCATCTGTCCATCTGTCCATCTGTCCATCTCTCCATCTCTGTCCATATTTCCTTCCTGATTGATGGCCCAGGACCAGAAAGCAACAGCAACAGAAGCAACAGCCTCATTAAACTGTTTAACCAGCCTCCCAAATTGCGTTAGGGAAAATCTATATACTATCTCTCCATCTGTCCATCTGTCCATCTGTCCATCTGTCCATCTCTCCATCTCTCTCCATCTCTTCCTCCATCTCCATCTCCATCTCCACCTCCACCTCTACCATCTTCATCTCTATCATCTCCATCTCTATCATCTCCATCTCTATCCCTATCTCTATCTCTATCTTCCAGTGGTTCTACTTCTCTAATTGAATCCTGACGGTGAGAGGAAATTTCCTTTCAATATGTCACGTGGCTATCTTTATGGGGAAAAAATTAATTTGACCATAACAAATCAATTCCAGAGTGATGCTAGATTTAAATTAATATACATAGGCACATATATACACAAATATGGATATATATAACAACTGATAAATTGGACTACTTTAAAATTGAGTACTTCAGTTCATCAAAAAACATTGCAAAGAGAGTCTAAACGCAAACCCCTCAGTAGGAAAAGATAATTGCAATGTATATATCAAAGGATTTATACCCTGACGCTATAATGCAGACCTACATAGCACTAAGAAAAAGGCAACAAAGCAGTAGAAATTTGGCCAAAAAAAATGAATGAGCTGCTCAAAAAGAAAACATCTTAGTGATCAATAAACATAAAGAGCTGCTCAACTTTTTCAGATATTTGAAGAATGAAAATCCAAACCATAAAAGGATGTGCTCGCACACTTATCGGATGGTTCAAATTGAAGAAAAACAAAATGAAATGTTGACAGCGATATGGAACAACTAGAACTCACACTAACTGCTGATAAAATGTTAAACTGTTCCAACCATTTTGGGAAACTGATAGAATCTACGAAATCTAAACACAAGCATTCCCACGACTCAGCAGTTCTACCCGAGTACATATTTCACAGAAATGCACAGGCAGCCGAACCAAGTGGCCATAGTAGCGCTATTTGGAATAGCAAACAAACAAAAACCCACACTAGAAACAACCCGACAGTTAATCACAGTGGGATAAATGATAATTTCTGGCATATGCCTACATGGACTTATATACAACAACGGAATTAAACTGCCACTACATATAACAACACGGACACCCAAACATCCCATTGATTAAGACTTCAGCTAAAACAGAGTACATACATTATTATTCCATTTATACGAAGTTCACAAACTAAGGGAAAACTAAGGGTCTAATTACTAGAACAGAGCACAAGGGAGCCCCTGGAAGGTTTTTAATATTCCATTTCTTTATCTGAATACTGATTACATGCATGTATTCGATTTATAAAAATTCATCAGGGTATACACTTAGGATTTACGTATTTTTATGTACATATGTGGCACTTAAAAGCTTATGTTGAAAATGATACCACTAATTGAGAATTACAGATATTCTGTTGTCTAAGGTCAGCTGTCAGATGCTCACAGAAGCGAGACATAGATGGAGTCAGCCCACCGTCCATACTGCCCCACATCATGACATCCGTCAAATCCCCTCACACACGTGACCAAAGGTCTTTATTATGAGGCGAGGGACTCTATACCTATTATAAAACATAAATTCTTTGGAAATATCGGCTTCGTGTTCCAGGAACTCAACATAAAATAAAACATTAGAACAACGTCCGATCCTCAGTTGGGAACCACTGGTTTCAATATTAAATAGTTAAATATAGAATTACTGTTTAGGGAAACACAATGGTAATAACAGCAAATATTATGAAGAAACAAGATGCATATTTTGACCACAAAAATTTGGAGAGCCTAGTATGACATTTTCACAAGTTTCCTATTTTCTTCGGGAGCTATCAAAGTAACAAATCCATCTTACACCATTTCATGATGGAAAACGATACGGGCTCAATTCAGAATGCCAGGTAAATGTGCACACGAAGTGATCACACACCAGACACAACACCGGAAGTTAACGTAGCTGAGAATTCAGAGTGTTTTAGATGAAACGAGATCACAGTCACTGATGTCCCGAAAAGTTCCTTGAGGTTTTTAGAAGGTTTTGAGCCAAGTTTATTTTTTGAAAATGTGTCTAAAGACTTCCATTCCTCTAAAACCGCTGAATCTTTTTAAATCATAGCCATCACTCAACGGAAAAATCAGTCTCTCAATATAAAACAACTTCATTCCCTTCGGTCACCCAGTCAGCCATTCAGCCATCCACGGATCCTCTTCCAAGCACCAGGGACTGTGTTAAGAGCTAGACGCTAAGGGATGAAGAAAGCATGGTCCTTGCCATGAAGCGCCTCCCAATCTAAGATCTATGACATCAGGCGAAGAGTTGTAGCTGAAAACCAGTGTTGAACACCATGATGTAGAGTATAATTTCTGGAGAGTCCTATTATCATGCTCGCTAACATTTAGTGAGTGCTTACTGCGTGTCAAACATGGAGACTAAGATTCCAGCAGATTGAGCCACACGCCCAGTGGCCCCAAACTAGTGATTCCAGCACAGGTGCACGTCCAAAGTCTCCGTTCTAGATTGCCACGCTAAACGAGCCCCGAAACCCACTGCAACGTGGAAGGCGGTGGCTAAAACGACAACTTCAGAGTAACCTCTGCCGGTGGCAACGGGGGCACATCTGAGAGTGAGAATTCCACCGTAGATGTCACTTTGGGGACATGGCTATTTAGCCTGCACATTCCCGTTCAGTTCCTAGAGGACTGGTCTACCTGTGCTCATACCGCCTGGAGTCACATATCAGGTCTGAGGGTTAAGTGACTATCGCGCTGGGAGGTGCGCCCTGGCCTGCGCAGGCGAACCCCTCCTCGGGCGGCGTCCTGAGCCCCGGGGGGCGTGCGCGTGGCCTCCTGGCAGCCCGAGGTCACCGGCTGGGTAAGGAAGAGCGCTCCGCTCCACCCACGCCTGGCTCTCGGGTGCTCTGGGTCACCAGGCTGATACCTGGCAACGGGACCTCATCAGCACAGTCGCCACCTTGACGTGACGAGGGGCGGGGCCCCTGAGCGCTCCTGTTCCGCTCACTCCCCACACACTCACTCGCTTTCAGTTTCTCCCTCTCTCTCCCGGCTTCCCTCCCCTCTCTTTGTGCAAATAAATCCAGCCTTTCTGCCCCCTCGCTTCCCGGTTAGGTTACCTTCCCTGGGGAACAAAACTGAGCACGTGGGCGCGCAGTCTAAATCCTAGGGGTCGTTTCCGATAGATGTGATGCTTTGCAAAGCCGATGAAAAAGTAGCCACTGCCTCCTGCTAGGAGACATCTCCGCCAGCGTCCTAATGGACACAAGAGGCCTTGCTACGGCCTCTGGGGACTGGTAAGGCTGCTCCAGAGGGACACTCCGCGGGAGGCCTAGTCTCGTGGACACTGGGCTGCAGCTACTGGCACGAAGTCAGAAATGAACACAGCAGCAGCGCCTGCCCCGCCTCCTCTCCCTGCTCCTTTGCCACACGCGCCTGTGACCAGGTGTTGCTGCTTCACCATCCGGGTTTTGGGGCTCTCCGCCCTGCAATTCAATGTCATGAGCCGCAACGGTCGCCAGTCCACATGAGTGAAATCACCAAGTCACACTTCCAAGAAGACCTCCAGAGATGGAGACTCGACCTGCTCTAAAGGGTAGCAGAAAGGCGGAACTCTGTCTCAATGGAGCCCAGACGCCGTGTGTGTCCGGCCACACCAGCATCCCTGCCCAAGTCTGAACTCCTGAAGAGCAGCACCCTGTCTGAGGAAGGGAACACGTCCGTGAGGCACGGCAGCGAAAGGCAGGCTTGTGGCCAGGACACAGACGGAGGAAGTGACAACATGGCAGCCTCGCCGTGACAACATGGCAGCCTCGCCGGTGACCCAGCTGGCACAGAGCTACCCCCCGAGCCCCTCACTCGATTCTCCCCCGTGATGCCCGAAGAAAAACGAAATGGGCCATTGGATGGCAAAGTTGAAACGTGTTTGAGATTTTTCGCAGGCAATTTTATTTTTATTTCTTTGCATTATTAATCGCTTGGTATTCAGCGATTTTTCTACCTAAAAAAAAATTTAAGTAAACAAAAAACGCTCAATTCCTGTGCTCATTTTTTCAAGGAAGATAGAAAGGAAGGGGCACATTTTAAACTTTTTTTAAAACTACGGAACGGGCTGCAAACAAAGGTCTCCCTGTGTTGTTTTCTCTCACCCCCTAACTTAGGCCCAAATGTCCTTTACGACTTGGTCCGTTTACATGCAAAGTAAATATTTGAAACTATCTTTAAAAGCCATTTTAATAGGCATCGGTAAGTGGTCTTTTTAAAGAGATCATTTGAAAGAGAAGGCTCGTAATGTTCTCCTCTTCATATAATTCCTTCAGAGTTTGTATTAAACCACTGAAAGCGAAAGACGCGGTGCTGAGAGCCTCTCCGTAGTCACAATGGGTAGGGAAGACGGGGCATTTGCAATAGACTGGACTGTTTGGGGAGGAGGGTTTTTATCAGTTTTCTTCAAATGGCGAACTCCATGTGGGAGTACTTTTTACTCAGAACAAATACCTCCTCATACTTCTAAGCGGATCCTGAAAATATCTGCAAAGTTTATATTCCGTGATGAGACAAATTTGGGGATAAACCAAGATCTCTCTTCCCACTTTTTGATGTTGGGCTGCCTTGATTGGACCAAAAAGAAAAAAAAAAGAAATAAGAGGCCGTCAATCTGTTTTCTTTTCAGGTCTTTTCTGTTCCTTTGGAAATGAGTTACAGCCTGCTTTTTGTAGCGTTGTAACCAGCCTGACCTAATTTAATTACCATGACTTGTGTGGTTGCAAGATAAATACTTCCATTCAGCCTGCCTGCGTCGTGTGCGCGTTCCTCCCTTCCATACAGCCCTCTATATTTTAGCATTCGAAGGCCCCGTCACCCCTGTCTTTACTGGGCTAACACAGAGTTAGTTTTCATGGTGGCGTCTATAGTCACACGTTTTCTTTGATGCCACGTTTGCTTTCTCCCCGCTTTGCTGTGCTGGGACCCGAGGGCCTTTGTGGGACCCAGACTAAACATTCTTAGACGCGAGTCACAGAGCATCGCAGTCACAGACCCAACTGCTCCGACTGAGAAACACGAGGGGAAGGAGGAGGCTGAGAGGGACGTGGCAGGGCCTCTGGGCTTTGAAACACTGTACTGAACAGCTCCGGTCCACAGAGCGTACCACCGGGCCCAGGGAAAGGGCGGACACTCGCTCGGGCTTTTTAAAACGGAAAACCTCGTTCTGCTATTCCAGATTCACCGCGAGTCTTGTCAAGGGAATGCTTACCATTTTACCGGTGCTTTCTTCCCAAGGAAAGAAAGGTTTGCACAGTAAAGAGATCACGCGCTCTGGCCATTGGGAGACCCGTGTGCTCTAATAAAACGAACATCGTGGTAACAGGGGAGTGAGTAACCGGCACAGGGTCTCACGAGGGCGTGCTGGATTGACCGGAGCTAACCTGTTAACCTCTGCGAACTCAGCCGGTGGGGACCGGCCCAGGGAGCCTCTATTTTTAACAGACAGAAACATACGCTGAATTCTTAGGGGGAGTAAAACAAAGCGTAAAATCTGATCCCGAGTCCCGCGGGAAGGGGTCTTGCCACAGGTGTTGCGTGGCCTCTGCGGACCCCTCCTCTTAAAAAGACGTTCCCACAGCACGGCGCCTTTGCAAATCGTCCCACAGAAGATGTGAATGGGGCCCATTCTGCCGCATGCAACGCCATCTGAAATGGCACAAAAACCTGCTGTTCCACAAAACAGACCATTCTATTTAAAAAAAAAAAAAGTCAGAGAAAAAGGAATTCAAGGATGTTGTTTCTCTGCACAAACTGGTTTGCTGGGGCGCATGAAAAGAGATTTTTATCTTGCAAATGAAGTAGAAAAAAATAATTGCGAAGACATCATTAAAGAACAAAAGTTCCATTTTAACTATACAAATAATATTGTACCTTAAACAAACAGGAGGAGGCGTTTTGTAAATGCCAAAAGCCAAAACCGTGTAGATTAGCAGTGAAACAGTTTCATTTCCTTGATTTTCACAGTGTATCAAAACTGCCAAGAAAACAGTTTCTAAAGACCACTGCCACAGTGGTCTTCAGAGAGTGACAAATCCCTTTAAACTAATCTTTAGCCAGAGAATACTGAGCACAAATGTAATAAAATAATGCCGAAAATCCCACAGCAAGAGGTCACAGTTTTTACCCAATTAATTAGTATGCTTGTGTATCAACTAATCTAGGAAAGCGGATATCTCCGTAGCATCTTAAGTAGTTATGGTTGATACTGAATACTTATTTTCCTCGACCAGCTATGAGCTATAGGTCCTCTGTTCACTAGTCAGTTAGGGACTTAGAGAACCTGATTTTTGAGTTAATAACTCTGACGTTAATCGCAGAAAGTACAGCAGGAGCCTGGTACCTGTTCTTTTCTTTATTGTCTTTAGACCTTTTAAGTTCTTTATCTACCTGGAATCAATTTTGTTGAAGACAATGATGTGGGGATATAATTTATTTTCTCCCCAAAGATTAGCCAGTTATTCTAATATTATTTATTGAAAAATTTGTTTAAAATTGTGTCAATTTCTATAAACCAAATCTTGTATGTAGTTGGTTCTGCTTTTGGACCAACAGTGTGCGTTACGAAGAGGGGCCGAGTCCCCGGACTGCAGTCCCTCGGCGTAAGGGGGACGGGGCTACGTGGGAGTCACGAAGGTACTGGTAGAAGCTCGTGCTCCGCAGAAGACGCCACGCTACATAAATTTAGAACTGCATGCCATTTGAGATAAACGTGCATGATTTTCAATGGTGACTTCTAATCAATTCCAATTTAACTATATAATTTAGCCAAAGTTTAAATATTAATAAAGCCATTGTCTACTCATTTATTTTTCCAATTAGTGACGAGCCCCAGGACACCTAGCCAAAGGCTTATTTTAAGGAAACAGACGAATGAATTGGCACTAACACTATATAAAAAAAAAGATTAGAATACAGCAAGGTTAGAATAAAGACATCTTAATATTACTAGAGTATGTGAAAAGAAGCTATGACTATCTCAACAAAGTTTTCTCTCTAAAATGTATATAAAATACTGCACATTTAGAATTAGGAAAATTCGAAAATAAAGATATTAAAGGGAAATTCTGAACCACCAAATATTGTAATATAATTTAAAGCTAGAGCAAGTCAATGTTCTGTATTAATTTAGAGATAAATGGACTAAGCAGTGAAACAAAATAAACAGTCCAAAAGTAGAACCAACTACATATAAGATTTGGTTTATAAAAATTGCCCAAATTTTAAACAAATTTTTCAATAAATAATATTAGAATAACTGGCTAATCTTTGGGGAGAAAATAAATTATATCTCCACATCATTGTCTTCAACAAAATTAATTCCAGGTGGATAAAGAACTTGAAGTCTAAAGACAAAAAAAGAAAAGAAAAATTAGCCCTTGAAACACAGGAAAAAAGAGCATTTTTAAAGTAATCATAACCCTTTTTAAACAAGACTATAACAAATAATAAAGAACCATATTGATTAATTTGACTATATAATTGTGAAATATGCCATAAAATTAAGATATGTATTTTTAAATTAGGAGAAAATATTACAAAATAAATGGCAAAAAAGGAAGATTTGATGTCAGAAATATACAAGAGCATTTGCAGTAAGAAAAAGTGAATATTCCAAGAGAAAATTGAAGGAAGCACATAGTCAATTCGATTGATATGGCTAATGTTGTTGTTGCTGTTGTTGTTATTATTATTGTTGCTAATGAGTTCCAAGCTCTGTGCTAAAGAAATTGGATACATCGTATTACTGAATTATCACAGGAAATGCATAAAACTTGCACGTACCATTATCCTAGTTTTGCAGATAGCAGAAAATAACCCACAGCAAAGACTTAGATTCCGACTCCTAAATCTGCTCGTAACTAGTGGTCAGTAACGCCTCCCGTAAACACGGAGATATCACAGTCCGCGGCCTGCTTCCCCACGTGCGCCCTGGGACCACGTGGGGTTCGTTAGAAATGCAAGACCTCAGCCCGGTGCCCAGGCCACCGAATCAGAATCTGCCTTCTACAAGGTTCCCATCGATTCTTACGGCTTTCCACTTCGAAGAGCACTACTGCTTACCAAACTTTCATAACGTTAATTTGATTAATAAATGTTAATCAAAAAAATTACTTTTCATTGGTGTAGATGAAAAAGATCATGGGTAGGGCTGGGAAAAGTTGGGGGTGGGAAGAGAAAACTCACTTGGTGAGCATGTAGTTTGAAACCTTCGGAAGGATTTTGAGGAATTTTGTCAATACCCAACAAATTTAACGTGGGTTAATGACCTTCTAGTAATTTATACTAACTGGACAGAGTCCAAAGAGACACACTTCCTATCAGCTTCCTATTGCTGCTGCGAAAAATTACTACAATTTTAGTGGCTTAAAACAAAATAAACTTCTTACCGTACAGTTCTGGGGGTCGGCAGACTTGAAATGAGTTTGTGGAACTGAAATCACGGCGTCAGCAGGGCTGCATTCTTGCTGGAGGCTGTAGGGAGGAATCCATATTTATTTGTTAGCCTCTCCGTCCTTAGAGTTGTCTGCTTTCCTTTGCTCACGTCTCCTTCCTTCTATCTTTGAAGCGGGCAGCGTAGTATCTTCAAATCAATCAATCTCGTTCTCTCCTCCTCTGACACCAGCTCTCCCATCTCCCCCTGAAGCACCTGTCTTTATATTGGGCCCACCTGGATAATCCAGAATAATCTCTCACCATAAAATCTGAAACTTAATCACATCCATAAAGTCCCTTTGACCATGTAAGACAACATACAGATCCCACGTATTAGGAAGTAGAAATATTTGGAGGTCCATTATTCTGTCTACCACACACACGAAGAGGTTTTTTTTTTTTTTGAATAGTAAACAAAAACGACACGAACATCCATTCACATAGGGACTTTCATGTAACGCAATGCTATGCGGACATTAACCATTACCATGATTATTGCTATTGAGGGAAACATTCCATATTTTGATGCTGAAAGGAAAAGCTGGTCAGAAAACAGTTCGCATACACAGAATCAAATCTAAAGAGAAAAATGAAATGAAATTTGACCAATAGAGTAAGAGTATTTATTCTCTAAATGAAGGAGTTTGTGGTAATTTTTACTTTCTTATTTATACTTGTCCATATTATTTGATTTCATTATAATGAGATATATTATTTTTGCCATCAAATAAAAATGAAAAATTGATTTTCATTTACCATACACGTTTTGCTAGACGTCTAAATATTCATAAATACTTTTCTTTAGACCAATTATTGGCAGGTTGACTTCGAAGGCAATGAAATTTTGTAGCTTGAAAAAGTGTAATTGGGCGTTCTGATATGGTATCTCAATTTTAGGCTATTTGTTGCATGAAATACCAGCATATCTAGAAGGAAGTAGTGGATTTAGCTTGAACGTACATAAACACATAAATAAAACCAGTAATACTTAAATTTTGTCAGCCAAGTTATAGCCTTGATAGATGGGTTAGGAAACGGAATTACCCTGGCCGAAAGGTCTTCAGTGAACCTCGCCTATCTAAAACATCTAACATGTTAAACATTTGAGAATGCATTTGTAATCTACAGAGAGGAGTTTTGAACCAACTCAACCTTCTAACGGCTACCAGACAGTCCGGCTTAAATTAGGCCTGAATATATGGCAAGTATGTGATGGGATCATAATGAATTAAGACAGGATGCTCTCATCTGGAAAACTGGTTTCATATTAAATGTCAAATAGGTTTCTTAAATGATATACAGCATGTAAGGCGCCCAGTACAGTGGATGGTATATAATAGGTGTTCATTAAATATTAGTTCTCTTTTGTTCATGAACATTTGATATGCATGGAGGACTATAGTCATTTCTCATCAGGAAAAAATACCTTTGAACTGGAGACATATGAATATTGAATATCTAGGATCAAAATTTCAGACAGGATTAGGGAACGTAACCATTTGTACCACAGGATTATCAGAAGCCAGTTGCTGAGCTAGTAAATTACACTAATGCTGTCGCTGCTGTGAGCGAAACGTTCGTCAAGTGTGGTCCCCACTTGCACGAGATCAAACTTAGACACGTGTGGTTGGGGTGGGGGTGCTGTTCTTACCCGTCTAAGAACAAAACACAATTTTACGTCTCCTTCATGAATATGATTATTTCCTGCAAGAGGGTTTTGCTAAAGCAGGAGAATATCAATTTTTGGTGGAAACCTTAGCACATAAGGACTTGGATATTAATGAAATCGAGAGGCTCTGTCCAGTGAGGTGTTCTAGTAATGCCCAGGGTGATACTTCCGCTCTCAGGAGGTGGTGGAGGCACAGGGACTTGTCTCCGGTGAGGTCTCAGTAATGACACTAACCAACCGTGACGGACTGGACTCCAGGGTCAGCCCTTCACATGTGCATCTCACTCGATGCACACACGAACCCCATGGGGTGCGTGCTATTATTAACTGAATTTTACAAATGAGAAAACTGCCAGCTGCAGCGGTTATGGGACTTGCTGAAATTCACATAGCTATTAACTGTCACAGGCAGGATTCCAACCTAGAAAATGAGACTCCAGAGTTTTGTGGCGAACCATGATTCCAGACCACTTCCCTGGTTGTTCACTTTTCTGGGGCAACACCAGACGGGCTCTTCACACAGAACTGTCATACATTTTGTGACAAGTTCAATCTACTGGGCTTGGGAACTACTTTTTTGAAACTCCTAAAGATTGATAAACCTCAGGGAAACTGAGGCCATTTAGTAAAAATCAGTTTGGTATTTGAAGCAGGTGTAGCTTGCTCTGAGTTTCTTCCACACTAATCTCATTCTGCCGGTGTGTTTTATACCATCTGAAATTACTTATGCCTCGCATGACACGTTCCTAGGTGGTGAAGGATATAACCTCATTCTGAAGAAGAATTGAAATAGCGTTTCTCCTCAGTCACCCCTTGAACCATGACAGAAACATATGCCAACAACAACAACAAAAAAGTCTGT
>NW_006440645.1:3058103-3074748 GCF_000325575.1 Pteropus alecto | reverse complement strand
CTCCTGAACCGTGTCCCTTCTGGTTTCTTCTTCCAGGGCTGGCGCCGCCTTCTCGTTCACCTCTGAGATCTCACCCTCCTTCATCCGGCCGGTAAATGCCGCCACCTTGGCTTTTGCTCACACTATGCTCCTTCTCTAGGCGAAGGCCACCCGCTTGCATGGTTTCTCTAAATTAAAACTTCCCAGTGAGCTCGCTCCTACGCTCCAGACTCAGCTTCAGCCACCTGTGCAGCCTTCCAGGTGAGTTTCCCAAAGCGCGACCAGGTCAGACTGAAGCATTTCTGGATTCCATCATCTTCTCTCCATCCACGCTGCCTCCCTCCCAGTCCAACGTGGCTTCATCTTGCCCCTGGATTGCCAGTAACTGGCCTCCCAGAAGTTTTTCTAGTCCCTGTTCGACCTGCTCTCGAAGGTAAGATAACTTATTCAAAATGTAAATCTCATCTTATCCCACTCCAAATCCTTCTTCTCCTCCCATTTAGCCCAATTAGAATTTCTTTTTTCTCCTGTCGTATTAGAATAATAAGCAAAATCCCATGGGCTGGTTCTCGCCAACCTCTCCAGCTCTGTTCCCTCTTCCTTCCGTTCTCTTCCCTCTTCTCCGGCCACTCCGGCCTTCTTTCCAGGCCTCACAGGGACTCACGTGTCCTGGTCTCTCTTTCTTCGCCACCTTCAGCTGGCGGGTCTCTCCTCGGCCCTCCGGGCCCCGGGGAAGGCTCGCTTCCTGCACTGCTCCATATCAGGTCAAATTCGTCATGTAAATACTTTTCCAGAATTGATTTCTATTATTTTCTTTGAACTTACCACATTTGACATTATACACTTATTAATTTTATTAGTGACATAACACCAGCTTCCCCTCTGAAGTGTAAGCTCTAAGAACAATCTTTTGGTTCATCTTTGTATCCGCAGGAATAAATTTCACCTGCGGGTAATATTCCTCACAACTAAGCTACGTCTCTGGAAACAGACCTCATCATAATTCTCCTTAAGTACAACAGTGATTTTTGTATTGTTTAAAATGTCCCGATGGGTTAACTGATTATTTTTAATATACAAGTGTCTTTGTAAATTTTTATGAAATGTGGATCACAAATTCACAAAAGTCTCCATCGACGTAGGTGTCCCTATCAAAGCACCAGGAAGCTCGGTCCCAGGTTGTTATTTTCCTGTTTTATTTTTGAAGATGGCCTGTTTTCCTTTGATCTCACTCTGACACCTGCACCAACCTACTTCTCTCTTCTTAAGAAGTCCCTGTAGGATCCGAGGTCATGCGGATGAAATGAAAATGGAGAGCATGTGATTGAAACTATTCTTCACGACTTCTCCCAAAACACACAGAAACATAGTCACGCAAACACTTGGATCTGATTTTCAAAGGGTCCAATTTGGCTTTCGAATTTTATATCTCTATTGACGAGATTTTCTCACACCAGTAATAAAACAGAAGGTGCCTAATTTACTGGCTTGGTGTCACAAAATTAATAGTTTGAGACAGTGCATGACCATTTCCCTGTCACTGACATTCTAATATTTCCCTACTTCTTTAATACATTTCCGTTAAACCATTGTTTAATTCTTTTTTTTTTATTCCAGGTGGCTTTTCTGAAAGACTATCACCCATCAACATGAAATGATCAGATATTTATCTCCTCCACAAATGTAAACAAATGGGGGTGGGACGTGGGAGACTCTTTGAGGATCTAGCTAAGAATCATGAGTTATTTTCCATCTGTTTCTTGGTAATATGTTTTCTGTTTTCAGTAAAGGCTTAAAAAAGTGATCTTAGATAGAAGTCGACATACCCCTTTCAAAGCAAAGGAAAATTATGTTTTCTGACAGTCTTTAAAAAGAGTATTAGTTAATAGAATTTATAGAACTACTACAACAGAAAAATTACTTTTAAAAAATATTACGTAACTTGAAGTAACTTTGTGAATTTCAAAAAAAAAAAACATAGAATAAAATTTCCCCAATTAGGTATCTCTGCTTCTGGGAGCAGAGGCATCATAAGTCTACATATGTTCTGGTGACTATGTATAATGAATCAATCATTTCACATTAACACACTTCAGTGATAATTCAGTAATAGTCTCTCAAGAGAGGAAAAGAAATAGTAAAATTAATCATGCATCCTTCACACCCTTCCCTCTGAGCTTCCAAAATCAAGTTAACGTATCACCTTGAGCTGTTTCCAAAAAGGACGCTTAGGAAACAGTCCACAGATATAGCTACCTTTTGCTTATTCTTTATCAGGCCATTATCTCTGATATGGCTCAGCCACATTAGGAATTCAGGATTAGTTCAGAATCCCTTGTTTTCTTACAGCTTGAAGAAAAGATAAAGGTCAGAAGCAGGCTTAAGAAGAAGGACAGAAGTCAGGAGTTAGAAATAAACAAAGGAAGTTCCTTTGGGGTCGGACTATTTAAAACATATGCCAATAAAATGTTCAAAGGATTCCTACAGGGCTCCAAAGATAAACACATGCAATTTCTCTTCTCTGGAAAAACTCCACTCACCTGAAGCTGTAAACTCAAACGCAGATCATGGTTTTGTGCAAAAATATGGAAAGAAAACCATTTGGTGTTTTATCCACTTACTAGGAATTAAAACTTTTAGTGCACGTGACCATGAAGGTTCACCTCCCAGCTCTACCTGCTAGTTCAGCTGCGTGACTTGGGGCAAGTCCTTTAACAGCCTCTTGCCCCGGATGCCTTATCACGAAAGGGACATAAATGCAATACTCACCTCATGGAAGTGTTAAATGAATAATATAACACACGTAAAATCCTTAAAACTGTGTCGCACAGTAAATGCTCATTACATGTCAGCTACTGTTATCGATTTTGTTATCACCATCATCATTCTAATGAGGCTGGGGCACTGAAGGGGCCGGCCATGAAAAACCCTAACCTGTAAGAAACCGGCAGCGATAAACCTGTGAAAAATTCTGATACTCGCTTCGAAACACAAGGGAAAGAACTGAGAGCACGCAGTCCTCACGTGACGAGAGGGTCGAGATTTTAGATACAGGGCGATTTGCAATATGTCCACTGCTGGTGGCCACAGGATTCAGGAGTTGGGGAAAAAAATAAACAGAAATACGTGAAAAAAATGTGAGAGACATAAAAAACCAATACATACGGTCCAGAAACAAATAGAAATTAAGAGGGGGAGGGAGGATTATTTAAGAAATAATGGAAGTATTCTAGAGTCGAGAATACTACCTTCAGATTAAAAGGCCTCATCTAGCGTCCCAGGACAATAAATTAAAAACTAACAAAAACATCCGTACGAAATTTCAGAACGGTAAGAACACAGGGAACAAACTTAAAGTTTCCAGAAATAAATAAATAAAATAAATAAATAAATAAATAAATAAATAAAAGATTTGTCACCTACCAGGCAGTAAGAATGAGGATCAGCCCATCTTTCTCATGGACTACATCAGATGCCAGGAAACAGTGGGGTAATCCTTTCAAAGTTCTCCAAATTGACTGTGTCTTGTTTTCCGTACAAAAATTCCGTATAAACATTTATGTTTTTGTCTCATATCCTGTGGTCTTATTAATCAAGTGCACGGCGTCAGGACAAATGTCCCCAAAACAGCAGCTTCCACAAGAGCCAGACCTGTTTTCTGCCTCAGGACACAGTCTTGCAATACAAGGCCCACGGGACAGATGGCTCTGTCATTTCCAACATGCAGCTCGCGCGTCTCTACATCCTCGGCGGTTTCTCCAGCACATTCGGATCGCAGCGGGGAAGGCGTGAAAAGCAGAAAAGCAGAAGGCGACCCAGCAGATCGGGAGTGCCCGGATGGGGGACTGGCAGCAGGACGGCCAGACAGGTCTCGGGGGATGCTGGAGGCAGCTACGCATCTGGAGGAAGAGTTCTCAGCACGGGAGGAGCCCGTGTCATGGCCTTAATCTGGGAGGCTGCCTGGTACCCAGGGATGCCCTGAACGAAATAAAGTGGCCGAGGAAAGGTCCAAGGGGAGCATCCCGGGCAGAGGGCCGGGAAAGGCCCGCGTGGCCAGCGAGGGCGGCGAGGGCTGAGAGCCCAGCGCAGAGGCGGCCTGTGGGCACAGGAGGCTTTGGTCTTCCAAGGTGATTCTGGCCGCTGAGCGGAGACTCGACGTAGGGACAGACGTGGAGTCGGAGCCCAGTACCGAGGGCGGTGGGCAGCGGCGCTGGCCCAGACCGGTGGTCGGCAGAGGTCGGTCAGAGGTTTTATTTTTAAGGCAGAGTGAAGGAGACTTGGTGATGGACAATGCTGGATCTGAAGGAAAGAGAAAAGCAGAGATGGCTTTGCTCTTTCACCTAAGCAGCTAAGTAAATCGAGGTCATATTTACCAATGGGTCTTTATTTGTTTTGTAAAAGAATTCACCACATAAGTTTTACATTTGCATTGAAAACGACTGAAATAAAGGTTAGAGTGTGCCTATCAGAAATAAAACTCCAGATTGAACCAAGGTATATATGTTTTTACTTCATATTTCTCTTCTTTCTTCTATAGAATTACTAATTAAATATTTATGGGCATTATCGATGAATCTACCGATGAAGAGGATGGGAAAACGTGGGGACTGGTTTCCAACCGCCTAATCTCACCGCACTTTCTAACGAGAGTGACATGAGGTAGCCGCCACCACAGACCCGCTATCGAGCTGAAGAAAAGACCGTCTACAGGCGTTAAGGCCGTCGTCTGCCCGATGTCCCTCCTCGCTCACCTGTTGGGAGCGTAATTACTATTCGAAAATTGCTAAAGTGATAGAATATGCCTTTATCTAGCTTCCTTCAGGCCGAAAAATTTTTAATGTTTTTAAAAGTTCACTTTCCGGGCTCCTTATTTGATTTATGAGAATTAAGGTGACATTACTGCGTCACCTCCATCAAATCTGATAATCCATTTCTTAACCTAATAAAAATTCCCTCCGTAATAATAATAACAACTTTATTTTGCTGTGAGGCATTTTTAATTGCACAGGGTGTATGGCTATAATTGAATCGTACCCATTTTTGGTTGACATTTTAATTATCCCATTAGCCAGAAAATAGACATTATAAAACTTTGAAAAACAGTCTTTGGTGGTTTAGAACCAACTGTTTTTAGCCATTCTTAGAAACATTCAATGAGCCTTCTCTTGAAATCCTTTAAACATGGGAAAATTTTCTTCAATTTCAACTTCTTTTCCCTTCAAACATCGACTAGTTTCTCCTTAACTATTAATTTCCCTCCTGATGTCTCAGGGAAATCACCTCATTACACCCTTAATCAAACCTCTCTCACCCTTAATCTGTCCTTCATTTCGGAAGCCTCTTCGTTTTTAGTTTTGTACAAAGATGCCCACTTCACACGGTTCAGAGAATCCCCAAACTTTGAAAGATCATGACTTTTGAGCTTGACTCTGTGGCCTTGAGAATCCATGAGAAATATTATTTTGCAAAGAGGCCCAAAAGTAACAGAAAAGGCCAGTTAAACCCTAGACATAAATAAATTCGGCTTTTCACCTTAGAGAAAAAGATAGCCTAGTAATAGAGAGTAAGCCTTAAATGAAGCTCTAAGAAAAGTATTTAATGTCCAGCCGGAGATCACTCAGATGCAGAAAGGCAAAATTGATTAACGGGGAGGTGTGAATTCCTTCTAGGAGAACCGAGTGTGCTGGGGTTGACTTGGGAGCGATGTCCCCTCTGAGGAACGACCCCACAGCTCCTCCTGCCCTTGCGGTCACTATGGGAGCCCAGAGCAGGCAGGGTATTGAGGTCGGGAGGAGAGGGAGCATTGTGGCTATTTCACAAAATTTAGCTCCATCAATTATTTTAAACTTTTACCGCTCGGAAGGAAAAGTGGAGGTGAGCTGGTTCGCATGGGGTTTTAGTCCGTCTGGTGAGCGCAGTTGGCCAGAAGGGGACCAGCTCTCTCGCCGAGGTGGCACCAGAGGAGGCCACATCTCACTCTATTCCAGGGCTTTCTGTCGTTCTTCAGTCTCCTCCTCTAAATCCTACGTTTTAAGATTCAACCTTTAACCTTTCCTCTACGCCCTACGTGTCACGACGTGTAATTCCAAAGTTCTTCGATTATAGAACACAACATCAAAAAAATACGTGTATCTCCACTATTAAAACGTATCCCAAATTCGGGATTATAACAATGTGACTTACAGGTAGCTTTCAACCAGGAAGCGTGACACCGACTGTGCGCGGATGGTCCCCAAGCCCACAGTTTATTCCCACCTCCATCCCGTCAGTCGCCCGCTAGTCATTTTCAGGACGCTGCACATCCTGCCTCCGAAACCCCTCTCCCCTCCGCCGTTTACTCCGTACAGAAGCAGGAAGCAGGTGCTGCCTCTGCTCTCCCAGTCAGAGATGCTCTTTAATCTCCGATTCCGTCATCAGCACTATGGCCTTTTCTTTCCTTTCTAAACGCTAGCCCTGGTCGCCTCATGCCCGGAGTCCTGGACCAGTGTCTCCGTTGATATTCTTGCTTCCAAGCAAGGACAGGACGAGCAGCAGGGGAAGCAACATCCCGGTCGGAGTGCTGAGTCGGACTTTCTGCTCTCACCTCACTGGTCTACCCCTCAATAGGTGTGTGACTTTGGGCAAGTCATTCTACCTCTTTATGGCTCTCTTCCTCATCCACAGAATGAGGATGAGAATGGCACTTCTCTCGTGGAATTATTATGAATATTACAGGAAGGAATATGTGGAAAGTATTAGAACGACATCTGGAATTCTAGCCAGCACTCGACATATTCGCGATTAAGACACCAGATTCCAATCCATTTGATACAAATATCTTAGCATCAGCCTTACTATAATACCAATGAATTCAACCGTTAAATACAAATGTATTTACCAAATGAGAGTCTGTTGTGTACTAGGCATTGTTCTAAGAACTAAATAGAACCAGCAAACTCGCTGACAAAGAGGTGGGTAAGGGAGATACAGACAATAAACGAGAAAACAAATATGTAGACAATTACTTTACATCATGGTAATGGTTGTAATATTATGATTAAGACAGAACCAGATGATACAGGAGGTGTGGCTACTTTAGACTAGGAGGTTAGAGAAAACTTCATCAAAAAGGAGACACGTCTCTTTAATGTCATGTAGATGGTAGTATATAATAAGTTAAGTTTTGGTTTCTGAATATAGTAATATAGGGTGTGGCCAAAGAAACAGAATGCAGAGGGGTCCGGGGAACAGGTGGATCCCGACTCCAAGACCCGGGAGACTAGGGCTTACTAGGACCCAAAGCTGGTCCATGAGCCTGTGCTCCCCAGCAGGGACGAAGCCGTACTCAGCACCCAACAGAAAGGCACGTTTACTATACTAGTCAAGCTTTTGTTTGTTATGGGGCTGGCTCAAAAGATGAGATAGAAATGTCAAGGCGAAATGCGTTGCCAGAATTCCTGGGGCTTGGCTGCTCAAGCGGCAGAGAATCTGCCTAATATTACGACGTGTGGAACATTTCTACCCTCATCCTTTGTGCATGAGACTTTGTCGATACCTTGTTGAAACAGGTATAGTTAGTTTGCATGTTATTGTCCTGATCTTAAAGTCTAGTGCTTATTTTTAAAGGAATTTTTATTTGGGAAAACTTGCATTAAGGAATGCACTGTGGCTTCTAGAAATGATGAATGATTGCTCATCAGCTTTTCAATTATTGCTTCAAAAATTTCGCAAAAGCTTGCTTACTGGTTTCCAAATTTGCAGTTGCCTGTCATTGCTGAAAATGTGAGCAAATTTTATTGATCTAGATTTGGCATTCGATAAGAAATACATTCCAGTGTTTTACCCAGCTCACACCCCTTATTTTAGGAATAAAAAAATGAAGATTCGTGAAGATTAAGCTACTTGCCCAAGAGCACGGGGAATGTTAATGAAGAGCAGATGCTGCCACCATCGGGGGTTCAGAAGACCCCTGGCTCCTGCTCTGACTTTTCTACTCATAATACAGTCTCTCGCGGTTGGTTTTGTTTTTTTTTAAACGCCTATAGCACCTGGTCTTCCTAGGTGGTCTCCCATCCAAGTACTAACCGGGCCCGACCCTGCTTAGCTTCTGAGATCAGATGAGATGGGGCACGTTCAGTGCGGCATGGCCATAGATATTCACAGTTGTTTTAACAGCTCTTATGGTGGGCGAGTGATCTGAGTTACTAATTTATACTTTAAGAGGGTAAAGCCAGGTCTTCTATTTTACAACTTAGAAAAATGTCAGTGGTTCAGGAAGGTGAGACCCTATTGTCTGTCTCCAGGTAACTGCAGCTGCAACCATCGTGTGCTCATGTTGCATTTGAGAACACCAACGTGTTGGAGGACACATGGCTGCAACGATCCTTCTACATCACCAGGTTATGATCGCCTTCTTCCTGATGTTCCCAGCACCTACACCTTTCCTCCTAAATTGACTGTCCGGAAAACATCATGACTCTAAGATGACACAAACCTCTGTCTTTACACCATTGCGCACTGAGCCTGATTGCATACGGAGAGAAACTCACCTCCGTGCTGGCTCTCAAACTGTTATCCAGCCTGGACTTCTGTCCTGATTTCTGCCTCCACCGAGTCACGGGCTACTTGGCCTCTGCACCTGGATATAATAGACATCTCCGTGTTAACAGGCCCAAAACTAAGCGCTGGCATTTCCCTCCAATCCTTATGCTGCCCTTGGCTTCCCTTTAATTCGGCCTGTTAAATGTTTTTATTTTTTAATACACTAGGCGAATGTTTCCTGTTCTCTGGCTTTCCTGTCTTTAGATATATCTGCATAGCTGTTCTACAGTATGACTTGATAGTCAGTAGCTGAAGTCTTGGCAGGTCCCTCTCTGAAAGCTGAGCTTCTGCTGAGACTTGCTGTTCCCTGGGGAGCTCAGGCATATTTGTGTGCCGCTCCTGACTCTGTTTCAAAGTTACACACGAAGGCAGACCAGCTGCGTATAATGGAGCCTTGGCTGATCTGGTCTCTTTAGCGGTTTCTAATCTTTAATCTTTAGGAAATTGGAGTGAGTCTCATGCATCTATCTTCCTTTATCCCAGTGTTTGCAATTGGACTAATCATTTATTCCTCAACTATTCGATAGAGTGAATGTGTTTCTTAACGTTTTGTTCTATTATGATTTTGCCACGCAATATTTTAAGAATTGCCTATAAAAGCTCTCTTGGCAGTAGAATTTTGCTGAAAAACACAAAGGTAAAAATACATATTTAGTTTGAGATTTCTCCCCTCATCATTTGGTTTATACCAAGTCAAAATAAAAGACAATACATGGTTAGTTTCATTTGTGTCTGGATATACTTAATCATACAAGCATGTTTTCCAAAACTTATTGATATTTATTATAAAATATCCACAGTCAAGACATGTGAGATTTGAATTTAAAAAAATACTAACAACATTACTGGCTGGGAAAACTCAACATTGTAAATCTATAACGTCTCAAAAGTTATACTTAAAAATTTAGTGCATTAGCAAATCACTACCCCATAACATGTTAGAGCTTGACAATATGACCCTAAAATTAATTTTAAAGAATGACTAATAAAAAGAGAAAAACACTGAAAAAGAATAAAATTAAGGGAACTTGTTCAACCAGATATTAATATATATTCCTGACTCAAGAATAAATATATCAATGGACAATATAAAAAGTCCAGAAACAGAATTAGTATATATGATATGAAATCATATCATATCAGTGGTGAAAATAATTATTTAATTATTGGTATCTGGACAACCATTTAACCGCCTGGAAAAAATTAACCCAAATATTCACTATCCAGTCATATAACTTCCACAGACAGTAATATTTGAAATCGATAAATATGGTATGATTTAAGAACGGTGCCCTATATACTTGTGATGTGGCAGCCTAGCAATAAGAGATTACAAAAGTGCTAGAAAAATACGTGGGCAGATAATCATACATTCTCCGGGATTCTACATCAAAAGCAGAGAGTATGAAGGAAAAGGAATGACTTTACTACGTAGAATTTTAACACTAATAACAGATAATGAAAAGAAACAAAAAAATTATAGCATTTAAAGATAAATGACAAACTGAGAAAACACATTTTTAACATATTTGTCGGACAAAATATTGATATATATATACACCATGTTAAAAGTTTTTACAAAACCTCAAATAAAAGATATACATCTTCTCAACAGTAAAGAAAGCAAAAGATAATAAATTCGCAAAGAAATAATAGGCTACTATTTCCATCATAAAATTGGCAAGTCTAAAATATTTATATTCAATACTAAAATTGGTAACCTTTTAGAAAAAACGGGCAATTTTATAAATTCTTATTGAATAAGCTGTTCTAATTTTTCTGAAAACTTTGAAATGTTGTTTCATGTTTAATCATCAATTTTACAGCTAGAAAATTGTTCAAAGGAAATAAAGAAAAATTTGTTGGCATTCATATTTAACTATTTATGATAGCAAATTATTTTAAAACAAGTTAAAAACACCGTAGATAATTTGCCAAACAAAATTTATTGGCTCCATCATTGGTTATATGTTGTATATTAATTTTGTTACTAAGAAACGTGTTTAACTATTATCTAGTAAAAAAACAGGCTGCAGGCAGTATTGATAGTTTATATATACTCATGTAGGATTAGCTGTAAGGGTGGGATTGAACTGGGCAGTAGGGAAATCTAATAAACCTGGTAGCAAACCTGAGTGGGCCACTCACTAGCCATGTGGACATACTTCATGATGCCGAAGTCCTACTCCTTTGTAATCTCACACACGTTTCAGGGAGCATGAAGAAAGTTCAAAGCAGCACTGTTCCCGATACCCCATCTCTCATAGAATGGGTAGAAAAAATGAAGCCTGTTCACGTAACGATGAAAGCAAACAATACAGCTACACGAGTGAGACTCTCATACACAGAACGTCGAGTCAAAGAAACATGACATCTGCACGCAGTATGATTCTATTTCCATAAAATTTAAAAACCTAATAAAAACAGAACCATATATTATTTAGGCAAATAAGCATATGTGGCAAGACTGTGACAAAAAGCAAGGAAACAATTATCACATGAGGACCGTCATTTTCTCCAAGGGGGCAGGAAGAGGGTGTTAGAACCAACGGCCCATGGTTCTGGGGTGCTTGCCGTGCCCTACTTCTTGACTTTGGTGGAGAAGAGGGAGGGCATTGCATGGGAGAGCCCATTAAAATTATTCACTAATCCACACGTTTATATGTTTACTCTCGATATGTGATATATTGCATAAGAAGATAAGGATTTTTAGAAGCTGGCGTTTTGTTTCTCTATGAGAAGTATCCAGTCCTTCGGTCACCAGGCCGATGGGCTATGGCACATGGTGGGTTCAGAAGGAGTGAGTCGATCCCCTCCCTTCATGTCTGTCATCCACCCTGAACCTCCGCTCACCTGCTCCGTCCGTCTCCCGCTGCAGGAAAACACACCGGAGTCTGTCCGGCAGCGGGATGCGCTTCGCCGCGCCAGCCCTGCGCGTTAGCCCGTTGCCATGAGGACCGACATGAAGCGCTAACGAAGCTGATGGCCAGGGGTGCGCGCCCTCACTTTCTCAGGCCCAGATGTGGCCCGAACCTAAGATCCTATTTGTATCTACTATAAAAAACGAAAGTAACTAAGGCTAGTTCTAAAAAAAATGGTAAGTGGATAACAAAACACAAGAAAAATGGGAATGCCCTTTAAAGTAACTAAAACATCTATTAGTTCTATAATGAAAACTAAAAAAATGGATCGATAGTGTCAAGACAGACAAATTTATATGGAGTTAGGTGATAATACTGAGATTTATCTTTCATTTGATCAATAAAGAAAAAGAAAAAACAGTTTAAGCATCATCTTTATATATGAACTACAGTACATTTTTCTTATTACTCTCTATAAATGACGCACTGCTGAATACAGATAATGGCGCTTAAAAAACATTTTCTAATATCCAGAGATAAAGGAAAAGAACAGGCATATTAGTAACCATAAGATATTTTATAGAATAATAACTCGAGAAAACAGAATCTAAACTACGTATTTATAATCTTTAAAGAGTTAAAATTTTAAGAAAGTAAAAGATATATGCAAGAGAATATAAATAATTTATTAAATATTCTCTATCAACTGTTATTTAAATTCCCAAATAATGCTGCAATTAAATTTGAGAATAAGCATTATAATTGCCTCGACTCAAGACAAAATGAGCTATCTCTGGAAAGCGTGCGTGTTTATATAAAATATTAAGTCATTTTTACTTTTTGGCTTTATTAAATAAAATTATGACTTAGCATCTTGAAGACATTTTCTTAAAGGGAAAACTTCAAATTTAGAACAAGTCACTGCTTCTTACACACATTATACTGATAGTTTCTTCTCCAGTTTTCATTGTCCATCGGCCAAATTCTTTTCCATTTCCATCTTGTCCCAATTTCGAAATGCTGCGTCTCTTTTGTATTTATGCGTTGTTATAAAAATAGACGCTATTTCTCTGATTTGGATTTATTTAAACATGTTTACTTTAGTGCTAGTCTTAGCTTAGCCTCCAGCTACCCCCACTCCTTTGATGCGGGAATGATGAAAGGTAGAATAAACCCAGAGAACGAATCCCATTTCTGTCATCTAAATATTCAGGAATGGACAATGTGCCTTTGCAAAGCAATGACCCTGCCTGATTTATTAGCTTCTCCTTCTGGATTTATCCATGTGGGAAAGCATCGCCAAAGCTCATTTGTCTTTTCCTGCCGAATCCTCAAGTCATGATATTGAGGTACTTTGTTTCACAGAAGTATTTTTAAAAGGTGGCTACCCTTTCCCTGTGGGACATTTAAATAATAATAAAAACCACTTTCAGTGAGGATCTGGGAGGGCTGCTAAGGAGAAGTGGGGAGGAGCAAGCAGGGCTCTGCATGGGTCTCTGAGCGGCGAGTTGGACTTCAGGCTTCTTAGGTCATCATCCCTCTCTGCCCGGGAGCTGGCTTTGCTGGATGGACATTGTTTTTCTCTGAGAACATCCAGCTCTTTCTTTGCAAGGCTAGACGTTCTCTTTATTAAGGACGCGAGGATCACATTTCATTGTTCTCAGTACTATCTACCAAAACTTTTTCTTTTTAGCTCTCGAAATCGTTTCCCTCAATATTCAATTTAGAACATAAAGAAAACAGAATAATCAGGTATTTTTCATCATCCTAATATTTGAAGGAAAGTCTCTCTGCACATAGAGTTAAACATTTAGAATATTTTTGTTAGGATAAATAACACGAGATTTTATAATCCGCCTTATCCGTGTTATGGAACAGGACACCGAGGCCAAGAAATACAAAGTGGACTCTGGGAGCAGACAGAGCTAAATCTCTGGCTTCCCACCGCAGTCCACTCGTGAGCAGTAGTCTAAGGCTGTGTAACCATTCTGTGTTTCAAAATAATAATAAAGGAAAGACAAAAGAACTCAGGAATAATTTAGACTGAGGTATTTTAGAAAAAAAGTCATAACCAAATTTGGCCATATTATCTATGAAACATTGTCATGAACGAAATTACTCAGACATTTGTTTTTTTCTTTATAAATGACATTTCTTCGCCAAAAATAGTCCCTTATATCCTCCTAACGCTCTCCACTTGCGAGCACCTCACGTCCCGGGCACGGGAGGGAAAGCGCAGGCTGCCCCAGCCACGCTGCCTCCCCAAACACTCGCCTGCTGACTTCAGTTACACTCCACACGCTCATCTGCTCGTCCTGCGCTGCCGTCCCCGGCTCACATCTCAGTCTTCTCTATCGCAATGTGACCGCACGTGTCATTCGCTTCGTTATCTCTAGTGCCAGCGCTATGGTTGTCATTCAATTAGTATTGGCTAAGTGGATCAGTATATGAATGATTGCTTCATCATAATCTCCCAAGGTAGTCTTAAACTTCTTACATATAGTTTTTTTTAAAAAAAAAACATTCTCAGTGTGAATGAATGAATCCGCCTACCTAGGTTTTAGAACAATAAATCTACTCTTCCTACTCCCTGCCCTGAATATAACCATGATGTCAACCCACGAAGGGGATTATTATAGGGCATTCGCTTAATAATTACACTTTAGCATGCTATGGAATTTCAAATAGAGATACATTTAGGTTCACTATCCCCTGTCAAATTACTTCCAGTATGTTTCAAAGCTTAATAAAATGTATTAATTGATATTCTTGCAGTTTAAAAGGATGAATGTAGCCCTCAAAGTTTTAATGAACTACCGGAGAATAACAAAGGTCCAAAGGAGAAATATATAGAATCGACATTATCACAGCCAATTAAATGTTCTATCCACCTGAGCTTTCACAACATGGCAGAAATAGAAAGAATTGAGAAGAGGTACAAAAAATAATCACAATACCAGAAGATAAGAAATGAAAACCTGAAATGAAGAACAGAACTGTAAATAACAATAATGATAATGCGAAATATGCCTAGATATTTCATTTTTCTGACACATGTGGAACCAAAGAATATGATATCAAGAGTAATATTTAGCTGTCCATAAGTTACCAGTAAGATTATGCGAGTGGGGATGTTCGCTGTTTATTAATTTTTGTACCTTTCAAAATATCAAATGGACATTTATTACTTTTACACCTATATGAAAATAAAAAGACTGACTAGAGAAATTACTCAGTCCTTATAGTTCTTGAGCACTGAAACATTTTACCGAAAGAGGATCTGAAACATCCATCCCAGGAGATTATTAGAAATAGGATAGAGACAGATTAGTCTGGAACAGGTCAAGTAAAACTTGCTTAAATGGTGACCTTTACATCTGCTTTCCATCCTGTAACGCCTATGATTGATCCTAAGTGCTGTTTAAAAACAGAAAAACTGCTGATTTTTAAGGAAACATAATCTAGCATGCAATAGAAATAAATTTTTGTTTTGGGATCTGGTAAAAATCCATAAATTCATACCTTATTACATTAACAAATAAAACTTTTTTTCTCTCGTTTTCTGAGATTTCTCTAAATATCAGATTTTTTTCTTCTCTCTCTTCCAATAAATGTCTCTTTTGAGGAAATTCGGGAAGAAAAATCACAATAAAACCACAATCGATTATTTAATGTGGCCTTAGTCACACATTAATCTAAATTTATAAAATAAACACTGTGCATAAGACGCAATATCACGAGCCAAGGAAGACAAGGATCTCCCAGTGCCCCGAACCACGATGCGCTGAAGACAGATACCAGAGCAAAGAGGAAGCTCTGTACAGACGTAGGCTGAATATCTTGAAATTGCTGACATTTGACTATTTGGACCTAAATATTGTAAGGCATGCTTATTTCCAAAAAAAAATCACACCATAAAATGAATTATCATCATACAGTATCATATTTCACAAAATAAATAGCATTAAGATAAATACTACTCAGATGTGAAATGGGAAATTGCTGTTTGACTCTTTTTGATTTTTGGTCTAGAAATTCTGTTTTGTCTTTTCTATAAGTATATTAATCAAAACCTGCTCTTTGATAAATCCTTTAAAAAGAAGCAACGAAAAAAGAGAATAAAAATAATTTTATGATGGCTATAGATATTAAAAATTGTATCAAAAAAATAAAACGAGCAAAATGTAATTTTCATTGATAAGTAACTTACGTACCATATGACATAATTTTAGTTTCAAATTCCAAATGAATCTTGGTTAGAGGTCACTTTTCTAGTTATTTTCAGGTCTCTAATGTTACCAGCGCAGATATATATCGATCAAATCATAGTAATACATGCATGTATTTGTGTAAGGATATCATTCTACTATTTTTGCTACATTTCTTTAAAATCCCCAAAACAGAGCACCGTAGGTATTTCTCTCAAGAGGAATAGAACTAATCCTAAAATCATTAGGTAAAAATGAATTCTAAAAAGTATTTTAGAAATTTTCTTAAAAACCTAAAATTTAGAAAAGACATTCTAAATTAAAATTCTGGGAACATGAGGTGAAGACATTTTATTAATTAGGTGAATATTTAATGTACTTTAAATATTCAACAGAATCCCCCCTGCAGGGCAAACAATATTTATAGTGTCATTTCACCCTTGACTTCTAAGGAGCACACTTTACCCTTTACTTTGTAAGAAGTTAAGAGCCTTCGGCCAGAGCAAGGGGCTCGCAGGCAGTCCCCAGGACTGTGAAGTCACACAGGGAGGGAGCCCCTTCCACTTATAGACTATTTCTACCTCGTCTATCAGACAGTGGAGTCTGATTTCAATTACGCTTGATCGGTTCCTATATCGGTTGCTCTTTCTGCCAAAGAGACTGTCTCAGAATATTTGGGCAAGATTTATACACCGAATCAGTCCCTGCCAGCAATTCTCCAACTGAAGTCATAAAACCATTTGTTGATGTTTAAATCTCTAAAAGTCAGGGGGATGGGGCACTAAATAAAACCAGGAATAGGGGATGTTGAACACATCCCTTCACTTTTTTAACCAACTCACTTTGATGACAAAGTTTGACGCTCCATTCGATCACTATTCCTTTTAATTTTCAACTTTTGTTATATTTTTTTCACATGTGTGAAAACAAACTTCTCTTCTGTCTGGCCTAAGTCGCTCATTCTGATTTCATGCCTCCTTCTGCACTATTTTTATTCTTGACATCTTGATACTTCCT
>NW_006440645.1:3046819-3058071 GCF_000325575.1 Pteropus alecto | reverse complement strand
GCTACAACTGGACAGGAGATGTGCCCAACCTTCATCACCGAGCCAGACATAAGCAAACTACCTTAGCAAAGGAGCCTCGAATGCACATGGGGGTCGGGGGCAGAAGACGGGGAAGAGGCAGAAGGAAGAGAGGAAATATGTAGGCAGATGCTCATTTATCTGGATGTTGTATATCCAAAGAAGCCTAAATTAATTAATTACCTGAGACCAAAACTCCTCTATAAGAAGCACAGAGACCATATGTGAATGAAGTCATGCAAAGTTATACGATGACACCCACAATGAGCCAGCGAATCTTAAAACCTGAAGACTGTGCAGCAGCTACAAAACCAGAAACGCTTCGGGGCAGACCTTTCATTGATCTCTTGCCGAAATGCATACTGAATATACACTTTATACAGCGCTGTGAAACCTTTGAAAGTGCCCGTAGCTTCCAACCTTCTCTTTCTTGTCCTTGTCCCCTGCCCTAATACTGCAGCCCTCAAGGACCCGAAGCAATGCTCTCTCACGCTCTCACCCTCTCCCGACCTTCCCCTATCCACGCATGTGCAGGCGGGTGTGACACGCGTGACACTATAAAATGAATGCCTTTCACAATAAGATGTTTCATGAGCCAGGCATTTGTCACTCGAGCCTTTTAATGTTACTTACAGAGAGCAGAGATTGTTTGTCTCTGCTCTTCACCTTTGCTTGAAAAACTTCTGGTCAACCTCAGGCTGGGAGCATGAGAATGATCACACTTAGCTGGACTGAACGGAAAAACAATGATCATCGAAACAGTGTTTCTCCGACCGCACATCGATCGAAAGAGAAGGTCCCATCGCACATCTCTGTCCTCGTCCCATATTCTCCAAACCCACATCGCCCGTGGAAACCACAGGACCTCCATGTCACCCGAACGTCCACTGATTCTCCCGCAGCTGGACACTGAGAGCCACTACCTGAGGGAGACTGTGCGGCTTCTGTTCATGCTAAAAAACGAGGTCACAGCTAAAGGTGTTTTTTTCCTAAAATAAACTTTTCGTAAAATTTGGGCTTAAATTTTCTTCATTACACTCCTATGTTTTATTTTCTGCAGTGTACTATTTAGAGTAGAATACTTGTTACAATGATCTTCTTTTTAAAAAAATGGTTCCTACTGGGCTTGTTTACAGTAACTAAAGGATGATGTCACTGGCATTTCTCTCAGCATCTCTGACCTCAACACGTGATGGAAATTAAATTAATGAAAACGAAGGCCATCAAAGGGATTATAAATTAATTTTCTCTTCACTCAAATGAACAGCAGGAAGATTTTTTTATGATTAAAAAAAATGACATCATGCTGTCTTCTACAAAATAACATCCCCCAAAGTAATTTCATTTAATTTTCGTTAATTTAGCTCTTCATTTTTAAAACAGTAACAGATTATCCAAAGAGGTTTTTCTTTTTTCAAAAAAATAAAAATAAAGTTAAATATTGTTGGTTACATCATCTTGTGTAACTAACGGCTTACGTGACTTTCCGCTATGACATCCTTTTGGTTTTAGGGCAGATCGTTTTATTGTAATTAATGCCTTAACTCAAAGGCAAAAGCTAGTATGAAAGGGGCAAGCGAGTGTTTGGTGAACATTTACATCCTTCAGATCACACCTGGGTTTCTCTTGCTGTCTAACCGCAGGGGAATCACACACACACACACACACACACACACACCACTCCTGCTATATTACTTGGAGAGAGCTACAATTTCCAAGTCACTGTCACTACCTTCTCTAATCATTTGCAAAGTGTAAAGGCTGCGGTTGGTTGTGTGTGTGTGTGTGTGTGTGTGTGTGTGTGTGTGTGTGTGTGTGTGTGTGTGTGAGAGAGAGAGAGAGAGAGAGAGAGAGAGAGAGAGGAGGAGAGAGGCAGGAAAGAACAGAGGAGACATAAATGCAATTCTTTTTTTCTCAAAGGAAAAATATGTATTAAAATGTAAACGCTGTACTATGAGCTCCGATATCTGATCAAAACCAAACTGATCATTTTCTTTCCTGAATCTAATAGAGTGTGGACGATAGTGATGCCTTAGAGCCATCCGGGCTGCCTGACGTCCAGGAGGGACTGAGCAGCAACGTCCCCTGTGCTACCAGGAGTCTCAACGCCGGGGCATGACTGACACACGCGCACACACCAAGCACACGAGCAAGGCGAGGCTGGCTTTTAAGGTCAACAGACGGGTTCTTTTTGGATTATTCCAATGTTAGGGTCTCTGAAACTTCCCATTCTTCCTAAATAGTTTTAAACAGTTGACTGGCCACTCAGAGGCAGGGGAACACCGACAGGAGTCCCAGAAAGGCTAATAATTTGCCACGCTTCAAACCAATAAGCTATCTCCAGAAGCAATTTAGAACTAGTGCAAACCTATATACGGCAAAAAAAGACCCAGAAGCTAACTGGACCCACATTCCTGATGAGGCAATTAAGCTGTGAGCGATTGCTTATTCTTACTGCCGTGAGGCCTTTGGAGTTAACTCAACCCTCCCTCACCTCTTCTGCAACCCCAAGCATCTTATCAATTATTCCTTCAGACAGACCCCATGTTGGAGGTTAAATGCGTGACTGCTACCCTCAAGTGGACCTTCAATGCTGCCAGTCAATCCCACTCTATTTCCTTAATCCATTTACTCTCTCTCCCGTTCACTAGACAAAGAAAGCTTCCTAAGCTCCAGGCAATGTCCTAAGAACTGTGGTCCAGCCACAGCTAACACAAATACCCGTGCCCCTATGGAGTTTATATTCCCGAAAGAGAGGGTGTTCTTTGCAAATTGTAGTAGGCAGGTCAGGCGCCTCCTCCGCATGCAGATCTCCTGGTGTGCTTTCCAGGCAGAGGGCTGGCAGAGTGGGTGCCCTGAGGGAGGAACACCAGAAGCGGGGGGGGGCAGAGGGGGGCGTCCCAGAGGGAGCAGGGCTGAGGCCCTCAGGGACTTGAGAACCGCTCGCTGTGAGGACCAGGCTTATTGGGTTCTGAGTAGGATGGGAAGCTGCCAGAGGCTTTGGGCAGAGGAATGAAGGGATCCGACAGGTTCCTAAAGGATGGCTCTGGCTGCTTTCATCAAGGGACCACAGAGGGACCAGGGGTAAAAGCAGGGGGCGGGGCGAGGGCTGAACCTGCGAGGTGGTGGTGCAGGGGTCGCGGTGGCTGGACTCTGGACGTGCTCTGCCACAGGGTCCCACGGGGAGCTGAAGGTCAGGTGTGAAGAGGAGGCGGACGTGCCCCGCGGCGGGCCTGGGGCTGGCTTTCTTCAAACCCCAGCGCCTGCAGCCCCCTCTTCCTGCGGCGGCGACTCCGCCTCCTGCTTCACTGAGGTGGGGAGCAGCAGGCCCCCTAACCCTCGCCCCCGCCGCCGCCATCGGCCCGCTCTGCCTTCGCTTTGCTGCAGGTGGGCCGTCTGGCTCCTCGGCCTCCCGCCCGGCGGGGCGCTGAGCCCCATTCCTTCCCGTTCACCTAAGAGCATCGCTCCAGCTTCGCTCCCCTCTCCCCGCGGCACCCTCAGAAGTCAGCGTTCCGCCGACAATTCATTTCGAAAGGACAGTAGTGTGTTAAAAAGACCCCACATTTTTACTAAATATGGCATTATCTGAAAACACTAATTTTTAAAATCTGAGATGTGTGGCAATCAAACATACCCATCGACAATATTACCTTTACGGATGGACACTAATAATTTTAACTAGAGCAAATTGATCAATCCCAATTTTATACGGCCGATATAAACTTTTAGGTTTGATTTTACTGACGTGATACTTTGTTTAAAATGATTAAATTATGATCATGAAATTTATTCACTTATCAGCTTTAGACATTACTTGTTGATTGACTTCCATGAAAGTAGATGGGGGTTTACCTCTCACACCACCAACCACTGCTCCCCGACTCTCTCCCAATGAGCGCCATCACATTTTTTGTTAACTCAAGACAGCAGTCGCGGAGGACACGCTCCAAGGCCCCCAGGGGATGCCCGAAAGGCGGAGAGTCCCAGGTCCTACATATACTGTGTCGTCCCTGCATGCACACGCTATGATAGAGCGTAATCCACAGTTATAAATTAGTCGCAGTAAGAGATTAACAGCAAACGGAAGGATCGTGACGCTGCGCCTTAGTTACGTGGATGTGGTCTCTCTCAGCTGCCTGCGGAGAAGGCCCAGTGCCTGACCGGCGGGAGCATCTACAGCGTGCAGACTGGACAAAGCGGCCATTCGCACCCGGGCAGGGATGGCGAGAGGTTCCTCAGGCTCCACAGAGGGGCGGCGCAAGGTAAAACCTAAGAATTGCTTATTTCTGGAATTTCCTATTCGCTGTTTTCGGACCTCAGTGGAGAGCGGGCAACTGGAAACTCAGAAGGCGCCACCGTGGGTGAGCGGGGACGGCTGCAGTTATCGCTGACATCACTGTGACTATCTTAACATTGTGCATTACGGAGTCCATCGCGGTTTCCTTTTCTGCCGAATATTTTAACATTTCCAGAACCAAATTATTGATTTTTCACTTAATTTCCCACATATTCTAATATCTATTACCAATTTATTAATTTCTCTAATACATCTATCAAACACCTACCAATATCTCCATCTGGATGCTCCCTAGACCAGCGATCAACGTGGCTGCCTTTCTCCCTGCTTCCGAGACCCCTTGGCCTCAGCCTCCGGCTCCACCGCGGACAGGACACCTGCCGCTGCCCGATGCCGGCCGAGACCCGCTACGGTCATCCCTGGAGCCTTCCCGTCAGCGACCCGCGGGCGGAAATCTCCTTTGTTCTTGATCCCATCACTTGTACTTCTGATTTAATCGTTTTTGCTGGAGGCCGTCCTTCAGCAGCTTGCCCAGCTGGAACGCAGTGGAAGGTTGAGTCTTCGCGTGCGTGTGCCACTTCTTCGGGGCGCCCTTCCTTGACCTGCCAGGTGAAACCAACTCCCTCTCTCACAGCCCCTCCTCGAACTGCTGTTTCAAGTGTAACAGCACCGACTGTGGCTACACTTGATTTTTTCACTGTGCAATTACTTCATTACGACGAGTGAGAGAGAAATGTCAACGTCCATGGGGCCATTAACCCACAGCCCGGCTTGTCATGACGAAGGTTCTCAGTAAATATTTCCTGAGCGAATAACTGCAACCCAGCACGGAGCGCTGGGAATGCAGGACGCGGCCCACACGGAGCAGAAAGCGTGTCCTTTCAGCCCGCAGACTGTGCGCTGGCGTCTGGATGATTTCACAGTCCGCTCACACCTTGGCCTGTGGGAGAACTTGGTAGCTTCATACACAGTGTTACCACTGACGGGTATTTTTTTCTTGATGTTCGCTTTCTGTAGACTTGGCTCAAAGCAGGCACAGGTTTTAAACTTGGTAGCTTCATACGCAGTGTTAGCACTGACGGGTATTTTTTTCTTGATATTTGCTTTCTGTAGATTTGACTCAAAGCAGACACAGGTTTTAAAAGTCCAGAACTGGAGTTGTTCCTTCGTGTGAAAAGACAACCAAGGAAAACTACCCTCAAATCTCCTGAAGCGCTCGGTTCCATCCTCGCCACTATCACATGCCATCGTGACGTAAGTCTCTCCAGGAAAGGCTTCTCGAGATTTCTGAGAGTTCAAAAAATAGACTCGAAATGGCTGTGTCAGGTATTTCGCAATAGCGAACTAATCCTCGTCTTAAAAAAACTATTTTATCCCATAATTGAAAACAGAAATCAAGTTTGCTCCCGTGTATCATAGGAATTTATATCATCATATCAGGCTGTCAACAATCTCACACTTTGTCGGATTGTGGGAAAAGCATCGCTGACAGAAATCTTATTAGGGTCTGAGCCTTAAAAAATGAACGATCGTAAGTTGACCTTACTCGCTGAAAATATAAAGGGAGCATATATAATTCTGGCACCGAATTAATAATTTTGTGCCTTTGCTACCGTCAGCTATGTAAGGAACACGCGCAAAGGGCAGTTGGTCTGACCCTCTGTGAACAAGAACTCTACGAAAAAGTTACTGGAGGCCCTTGAGGCTGTAATTTTGTGGGAAATGCTTTTTCTTTTTCTTGACATGGATGAAATACAGGCAGCAGAGATAGTCCATCATGGGTTTAAAACTTCCTCCTTGAAGAAGGTAATTGTACATAGTAAAGACTGGATAATCAAGTGTTTGCTGCCGTATGAAATGACTGTACAAAAATAAACCGAGAAGGATGAACGAGAGCCTTTGGTTAGGAAGCTGGAGAAACTCTTGTCTTCTTGGTCTCCGCTTACTATATATCATCCTCTAAGGAAGAAATGAGATGAATAAAGAAATGAACTTACTGAAGGAAGTGTCTGGTTTTAGCTATTTACCTAATTTTAATTGCTAATTTATCTCTTAAATTAACAGACATTCCTGTAGCAATTATCTCCAGAATTCACTGAACTACAGGGCAATCTTTCTTAGCCCTGGACTTGAAGATGTCATTGTGTAACTCGTCTTAAGCATGAGTCTGAGGTTTGTACTTTGCCTGTTTCATTAGCATGTGATAATGCCATTCTTTCGTAAGATAGAAATCTTGAGTCCGTTACAAGACATGTGCTTAATAAATTAATAACAGGGTCACTTGGGAGTAATGCTCAGTGCGACAGCTTTATGTTTTAATAATGTAAATTGTGTACTTGGCATGCGTGCATGTAATCAGCCCGTAATCAGATGAGAAAAGAACGTTTAATTCGAAAGCTCATTTCTGTGCCATAGATGCATTTATGTAACGTTCATAGCTTTGAACATCCACCTATGAAATGGCAGATCGCTGGGGTAGATTTCTTTGGTTAGCTTTGAAATTTTTCAGAACGTATAACTTTGACAATCATGAGAGAAAAATAAACTGCATCTGATTTGTGAGTTTTATGTTTTACTTAAATAAGAACAGAGTTCCTGAGTTCTCTGGGGACTCGCAGGCTACTCCATCATCTTCCCTTGTCGTCTGGCATCTTAAAGGAAAGATTAAGTGGAGATGAAAGAAATTACTCCAAGGAAAAGTCCAAGGTGAGTATCGAATGCTGCCAGCTCTCAAGGACGGTGAAATAATATTTCTATGTAGATTTTCCGATAGAATTCTGCCTTTCTAGGAACACGGCCCTTGACCCAGTAATCTGATGGTTGGTCTATCCCCACAGTGATATTTTACCCAAATGCAGTGCATCGTGAGAAAACTAATTAACTTTGACGGCACTGCGTCTATCCCCAGAAGACTCAGCTCTCTTGTTGCATGGGGAGAATAATTAAAGAAAAATACAATTTCCCCAAAGAGAAGAACTTTTGGTTCTATTACTGTAAAACATAGACATGAAATAAGCTGTTACCTTGGGAAGAAATGAACTGCAAACTCTTTCCATCTGTTTGTTTAGGAGGGGAGGCAGGCGCCCCCGTCCTCATTGCCACTGACGAGTCGCTCTTTTGTCTTGGCAACCCGTCTTTCAGCGGCAACGCACACAGGGCCTGCTGTGCCCATCTTCGCCCAATGATGGGCAAGTCACGTGTGATGCCCACAGCCGTAGACGGTGGTGAGCTAACGTCAGCTGCGCAGGCAGCTCTGCTACGTGTCAGAACCGCCGTTCAGCGTAAGACGTGAGAGTTGGAACCTCAGTGGCGAGACCCAACCCCTGGACCTCCAGCTCAGAGCTCGAAATGTCAGCCCCAATCGATCAGTTGTCAGGGATCACAGATTAATTTTTTAGCTTTATTCTGGAACTGGCCGGAGATCATTCCTTGAAGAAACCAGAGCTTATCACACATTCCATCGATGGCACTTGCAAGTGAGTTAACCAGAGGTTAAACTCTGTCATGAGTGGCCAAAGTCTTGTCAATGAGACAGAGCACTTAGATGTTGGGTCGAAGATAAATAATTTTTCTAAATTAGAAGCAGTTTCATAAAATTAAAGTCGACTTTGTAAAAACCTTTGAAAAGCTCTAATCTCTTTTCCAAAGTCCCATGAATTGTAGGGTTTTCTGGAATTGTTCATTTAAGATAACATGAAAGGTCTGTGAAACCGATGTCTTTGATTTACTTTTCAGGCTATGAGTAAAATTTACCCAAAACAAACTCACCACCCACATTCGGAATCATCGACAAAAGTGAATGGAGGAACCAAAGGGATTTCTGAAGGACAAAAAAATTGCCCTGCGTGTTTGAAAAACGTTAAAATTTTTTTTTTAATTGTTAAGCATTTTTACTTGAGACTGGCAATCACTCCTGATGATCAGTTTGAGCGATGACAGCTGATGACAGGTAGAGAGTTTTGGTATCCACAGACATTCTGCAGCTCATGAGGTAAGATGTAAAACCTCCACCTGGTAGCTGAAAATTTCATACTTTTGGTCAAATCACAACATGAGAATAAGCGTCATGGTTTTGATACCGCTCCTTACGGCTGGGTTACAAGGAAGGCCGGCATGAAGATTCTGTTTGATCCCTGTCAGCTCTTCCTTCATGGCTTAAACATGAAACAAGTTTTCGACCTTCAAAGAACAGAACAAAAATGTCATATGTCTTTGACATTTCATGCTCAATAGACAATGTTTTGTTTTTTTCTGTTCCTAATTTTGGCAACATTTTATTAGTTGAAGCATGCTATTCATGGAGCCACATTCTTTTGCTTTTGCTCACAAAACCAAGGACTCAATTAATTAATATAGTAGATAAAACAGAAATCGACGCTGGCAATTCATAACTGAAGCGCAATTACAGGGCGTGTTAACTTTCAAAGACAAAAACTGAAGAAAAGCCATGAGAATTTTTGGCTATCTGCCTCCTTGAGAGATGTGGCAGGGAATCTAGCAAATTCCAAATATATCCTTTCATTCTAGGATTTAAATTTAAATTCTGGGCTCTCAAGTAAAGTGTTTCAAAGGAACTTGCCTGTGGCGCTGGAGCGGCCCTCGTCCCACAGGCCGGGTGGGCGCCCAGCACGGTGGGCACGGTGGCAGCTCTGCAGCCCCCTCGATGACACGGGGCACGGCCGAGGGAGTACTGTGGCCCCCCACCTCTCCCCTCCACTCACACGGAAGGCGGGGCGCAGCCTGCACCGTGCGCCCACGGGCTGCGAGGATCAAGTCCGTTTGTAGCTCCTGCTCGCGGGGCACGGCCGAGGGAGTACTGTAGCCCCCCGCCTCTCCCCTCCACTCACGCGGAAGGCGGGGCGCAGCCTGCACCGTGTGCCCACAGGCTGCGGGGATCAAGTCCGTTTGTAGCTCCTACCTTTCAAAATCGACTTTGGATGGACGTAGAGGGGGTAATAGTTTTCAAGAAAAAGGTTTTGAACCTCACAAGGCCAGATGCTGAAGAAATCAAAGCATAAAGTGAATGCCAAAAAGCACATGTTTGGAAGAATGCATGCGCTTGAAGAGAGGGTTTTTGCAACTCCAGTGATTTAAAACCATCCCTCTGAACTGGAGGTGAAGCTGAGCTTGAGAACAGTCAAGCATGGGAGGGTGACGTGGGTGCTGAGAAGAGGGGACCCTGGGGTCCAGAGAAGCGGGGACTGTCCCTGCGAGCCCTGGGGACCGCAGCCTTGCAACCGCAACGCGGTGCGGGAGCCTCGGCGTGGAGCCGGCCGCACGGCCAATGGTGCTGGAGACAGAGGCCAAGTCCGTGGCCACCCGCCTGCAGGGCAGCAGGGCGGTCCGACATTCCCTAAGCCCCCAGAGAGGGTGGGATTTAGATGAGAGCGTGCGGGCGAACTTGAAGGGGCCTCGAATGACGGGTGAAGGGGTTGTGGAAGCGAACACAACTATCATCCCAGACGAGATGGGCCACTGGATGTCCAGCGCATCGTAGTGGAGAGCTGACAGTGACCCTGGACTGTCACCGGACCACAGACTGTGACATCTGACACCACACGAGGGTCTGCCGCTACCCACCGGACTGTGCCTTAGTGTTGTGGAACCCTCCAGAACTGGGATAAAACCTCGGCGCAAGTGCCCAGAAAGGAACTTAAGTTGTCCAGAAAGGTCAGTTACAGAGAATACGTTTATGCAGAAGTTGAAGTTCATGCACACATGTGCCTGTGGCCCAAAATCTCATGCTCACGTCATGCGGAAGGATGAACTTGAGCAGATCTACTGCTGACTGCCACATATAGGACACAGTTCCGTAAGCTTCGAGATTATGAAAGTAAAGAAAAATGGTGACCCCTGAGGAAGAAAGCTGTGTTATTTCCATAATAAAATGTAGTATTTTCCATAAACATTACTTAGCACATCCTTATTTGTTCATGTGACACAAGATTTGTCAGCTGATGGCCCCCAGACCACATCTGGCAAAGCTTGCCGATTAGAATAGCTTTCATAGTTTAGAATAGTTGAAAACAAATCAAAGGACTGTTTTGTGACACTGAAAACCATATGCAATTCAAATTTCAACATCCTAAATAAAATTTTATGAGGACGGAGCCACACCTAGTTGTATATGCAAAGTCGCCTCTGCACCACGAGAGCACAGTTAAGTGAAAAGACTATGTGACTGACCCGAGTAGCCCAAAATATGAGCCACCTGTTCATTTACAGCGTATGTTTGCCGGCCCCAGATGTAGCAGCAAACCTGCAGGTTGAACAGACACAGAACCCAGAATGTGCCTCTCAGCTCCTCCAACACGAGTGCTGGAAGCCCCCAGCGGTGAGCTGTACGTTGAATTAATTCAGCTCGTGCTTCGCTAGAGTGCGTTTCTGCATGGGAAGTCTTGGGCGCAGAGTCCGACGCACAGTCAGCATCATCTAAGTGACAGTCTTCTCGTCTGTGGGCTTGCAGAATTTGAAACTGTATCTCTAGCTGCTGCTAGGGTTTCTGTCTATGGTTTCGATAGTATCATTTTATTTTTTAAACTCGAAGAATCAAGTTTCTAATCAATGTGTAGGTCCATTAAGTAGAAAGTCACCCCTACTTTACTCAAACCAGTGAAGGCCAATCATCACAGAAATATGAACGATGGACCTAAATTATGAAAAGGTGGCCCTATCATTCCTCAGCAAGTGATAGATAAAAGCTTCGAGTTTTTCGTTTCCAACAGAATAATAATGGCAACTGTAGTCGGCACGTGTTGCATGCCTTCCAAGTGTTAAGCATCTTAAGTGCATATTTTCGCTTAATTCTAACGCCACCCCACGAGCTAGTGCCGCCCCCAGCCTACAAATGAGAAACGGGCTCAGTCAAAGGAACTTTCTCATGGCCCAAATACTCGTCTAAATCTGTGCTCCCGCGACACCTGAGGCTTTCTCTTTG
>NW_006440645.1:2993142-3046130 GCF_000325575.1 Pteropus alecto | reverse complement strand
AAGCTGAACGATGAGCAGGTGTGATGTGCAGAGCAGGCACCAAACGAAGAAGGCATCGTCTCCACGCGTTTCTGGGGAAGGAGGACCGTGGGCTCAGTGACTGTCCTCAGGTTTGCCGAGTACGTGAGCTGGATTGTGTTCCCCCCGCTTTTAAAAAGAAAGGTAGGTTAACACCCCAAACCTCGGCACCCGGGAGCGCGGTCTTATCTGGAAGGAGGGGCTTTGCAGAGATAATCGAGATGTTACCCGGTGAACACTAACGCGATGCGACAGTGTCCTCACGAGAGGACGGGAGTCTGGACACAGGCGCAGGGATGAGCCAGTGAAGAGAGACGCAGACGGACACCATGTGAAGACGGAGGCAGAGACTCAGTGATGCAGCCACGAGCCACGGAACCCCCGGAGCCGCCGGGAGCTGGAAGAAGCAGGAAGGACCGGCCTCCGGGGGCTTAGGAAGAAGTGCGGCCCTGCTGACAGCTGGACCTCAGACTTCCAACCTTCACAGCTGTGACAAAATAAGTTTCTGCGGTTCTAAAGCATGCACTTGGGGGCCATGGCAGCCCTAGGCAAGTAACACTGGGGATACACAAGTCTCACACGAAAATGACTGCGGTAAAAAGTCAGTACTCAGAATCCTCGTAGTGGAATGAACTGTGAGGAAGACTCGGCACTGGGACTCAGGACATTTCCTGGGGCAAAGGCACAAAATCCAGATAGTCCTCGAGCTGCAGGCAGGTTCCCTACTGGGTGCCACGCGAGCCGTCAGAGGATCACAGAGCGGAAAGTTCAAGTTGGATGGGAACCGGAGGGTCCCTTCGTTTCTCTGGGGAACAGTCGGAGGGGCCAGGGCGTTTGCCCGAGGGCCTGGAGAGGAGGAGCTGGGGCTTTGCAGGATCACAGTCACCAGGACAGCACCGGGAACCGCCTGGTGCTCGGCAAGGACTCACCCGGGCATCAGGAAATGAACAAACATGATGGAAACTCAGGGGTCCTGACCCACGGCGCAAACGTTAAACAGGGCGTGTCGCTTTCTATTTTGACTGAGGGATTATGAATAATAGGTAACATGCTACCTTTTAATCAAGAAGAGATTGTGGGTATCCCTCTTACTCAATATTTACCTTAATCGAGCTCTAGGAAAGAAGCTAAAAGAGAAAAATACGCAGGAGTGAATTCAAAAATAATTGGACCTGCAGAAAAAGATCATTTTAAGTGAGCTGACCCAAAATGGGGATGAAGAATTTGATATCACACCATGAAAAGAAATCGATTATCCTTTAGTCTTGAAAAATTGAAACTACAAATTGTGAAAATAAGTTGATTTAATTTGCGTCTTTACAATTCCTGTTAGAATGGCAATTTCGCACTAACTTTTAGAACAAATCAACAGTGAATCAAGTGTTCATGGATTTGCCTATGAAATATTTTTTTCTAAGGAAATTGTGTTCTGACACATTCTGCCCTTCAAAATTAAATTTCATATCACAGACGAGAAGAGGCTTATTTTTGTTTTCCATATTCACCTCTTCATCTTCTGGTTCTCGAGCACTTTCTCATCAAAAGTTCGCCATGTCCAAAAGCTGCTTCTCTCCTCTGGCCGAAGCCTCACGTTGCCTGGCCGCGTGTGAGTCGAGCTCTTCTCCCAGACCTCTTTGTCAAGCCTGACTCGCACATTTTCCAATCAGACTGACTGCCTTGGTGGACACCGTGAGCATCAGATAACCTCCCCGGCACTGACTGACAAAGGCGCCGAGTAACACCAACACCGGTGTCACGAAAGGAGGGACGTCTGAGCGGGCATTCGTTTTATTGTGCTCCCCGGCTCCCACCTGCCTCGCTCAAGCATCCATAACGCAACCCTCCAGATTCTGCTGTCTCTACCACAACTGGCTTCTGAAGGCTCACTCATCAAATTAGTTTTTTCACGAGAAGTCACCACTTTTCCAGTAAAACCAAGTTTAGAGGCCATGAGAAAAACGGAAGAGTTGAAGCCAATGGCATTTCTTCCATCAGACTCTGAGAATCAAACCTGTCCCTGCCACCGACAGTCCTGACTTCACCTGCAGGTGTGAGAGTGATCTCACTTACAGATATGTATTCACTGAGGCTGCCTTTTGGGGCTAGGTGCAAGTTACACTATGTAGGTTTTGCTAAATACACAAAATCACGTATATTAGCTTCCTGTCTTAAGCCATAGATTAAAAATGACAGCCTAACTTCTTAATGGTAGGAATTATTAGCCTTCAAACATCTCAAATGACTACCTACTATTTACATACAGTATGATTTAATTTATTATCTCGAAAACAGGAACAGACTATAAGTTGAATAAAATAACCTTTCCCCCTTCCTTTTATAACTTATCTCGTTGTGTAACATACAGAGAAAAACAACATTGTAGGAGTCTGAGCTCATGATTTATTCAAACTCTATGAATCATAATCCTAACAGTTAGAAATGCGAACCCTGTGATTATTCTCTATTCAGTGCAGGGGAAAATATTTTCTGATCAGTCCATTGCATGTGAATTCTGATAAAACAGTATCATTTGTCTTCCCACATAAGTTTCAACATGAATTTTCTGCAAGCTTTAAAAAATTGGTACACACGCTATGAAAACGGTTGGTTCTACACAGTTTTATATCGGCAATAACACTCGATGATTTTTCTTGTGATTATGAAGAACTAGTCTCTTAATTATGCTTAATTTGCTGCCATCCAGCAAGTATTTATTGAGCACCTGCCCTAAGGTAACAATGGTGCAGATGTAAAAGATTTATCTGTCCCTTAATTAGATTATCATCTTGCAGAGATCATGTTTACAGTTATAAAACTATCATAGATTTAAGATGAATTAAAACTGGCTCAAAGTTATGCGACCCACATAGACAGCTACCTAGGTGTCCCCAACTCTTTGGCATTGCCTTCTTTTCAATACTTAAATACAATCAATAACTCTGCTTTTCCTCATGTACTATGAAAAACCCGGAAACCACTTCAATAGCTGAGAGTTACGGGTGAGGCGTTTCTTCTACTTTTCTCGGTTTTCTGACTCTACTCTTGAAAATTTACACTTGGCCTCTCGGCTCCGCAGCCGCTGCCCTCGGTCTGCACAGCTTCGCTCCCCACTGGCCACAGCTCTGACCCCTTCGCTCCTCCAGAATGCGGCTGGCACCGGACAGAGCTTCACCGATGGTGTCTGGAGTAGTGACGGTGGGATTTACAGCACATCGGCCACTCTCAGGCATGGTCCCTTCTCGTGGTCCACGCATCCCGGGAACTACCGACTTAGTTCTGCAGACTCCCTTGTCATCTCTTCTTCTTCAGTGTTCCCAATCCTCCTACACTCTCACACGCACCTCGGATAATCCGTATTTCTACACTTTAATTTCGAAGAACTTGGTGCTCCTTTTACAAGTCATGCTGCAGGGAATCCTCACTGTTCCCAAAAAGCCCATCAATTTATTTCCCTAAAAAAAGAGAATAATCCCCCCTTATAAGAAAATGCCACTCATCTAGTATGTGAAGGCGGTTGTAATCAGTTCTTGCTTGGAATAGATTTTTTTAAAAATTCTACATGTTACATGAACAAATGGAAATCGGAAAGACAGGGCTCTCTGCAGGCTGGACTTGTCCATCAATTTCATGAAGAGATGGGGACTGGGCCAGATCAATGGGGCATTAGTATTTGAGTAGATTGAAAAGAGGAAGTATTCCTACATTGAAGAACAACGCCAACAAGGGTTTAGTCATGGAACTGTGCCTGATTTACACGGGAGCGAGAGAGGGCTTGCTGGACTAGGACTGAGGCATGGTGAAGAGGAGAATATAAGCTCAGAGTAAGAGTTTGGTAACCAGTGATAGCATGATTCAAACCTGGAACGACAGAGAGCAAGAAACGGAGCCTCCGTGGGATTCTTTAACAGAAGCGCGGCATGGTCAAGAACTATTTGGGCAAGACGAATCTGGTGATGGAGCAGAAATGCGCTGATGTAATAAAAGCCTGGACAGAGGCAGAGAAGTCAGTTTGTGTATGTGGCAGTGATCGTGGTGGAGACTGACAAATGAGTCAGCCCACTGATCGCGGAAGGGAGGAGGGTGGTAAGATTTGAGAGGATCCACCATGCTCGGGCTCCAGGCGACTGACCAGCAACACTGCCCCGACACATAAAAAGAACACAAAATGAAAACTTCTATGATCTACCACCTAGAGATACACCCTGCGAATAGTCTCCCGTTAAACGTACTGTATTTTTAACAGATTAACACCTAGCACATGAAGGTAATTTGTCTTCTGCGTAGTTCATACGGCTTTTCAAACTGTGGCTTCTACAAAATCCTTTTTCAAAAAGTCAGCTTCATCGAGTTGTGTTTTATGCTCCCCCTTTAAACCAATAAAGAAAGGAAGGCTTGGTCTGGGTGCCGCCTGGATGGAAGGGCTGAAGGGAGGGAACCGATGAACGAAGCAAGTTTCTCAAGAAGAGCCCATGAACGAAAATGGGCTTCGGGTTCTGCAACCCCATTCTTTTCGGCCCGTGACATTAACCCTCTCAGGAAGCTCATATTTTCAAATCATTCATGTTCAATAAAGACAGGCACAGGGAAAGCCCCTGAAGCCGAGAAAGATAGCTTGCACCCTGAATTTGCACTCACCCCGAGATCCACAAATACCCGTTTTTCAGGCACTAGTGTTTCAAAGAGACGCTTATCTTTTCTGCCAGTTATGGTAGCCAGGAATGAAAAACATAATCAAATACATCATTGGAAACCCAAGACAACAGAGTGTTCTGAGATGTCATTTATTTTGTTTAGTAACCCTAGCTCTGAAACACTCAGCAAATCCTACAGAGAGCTATTCTTTAGGATAGAGAACTATTTTCTGTCCGTAAATGATGACATATTTCTAGAGAAAAATGACTTGCCATTATCTCCTTAGGCTCCTAAGCATAGCTAGAAGTCCATTTTAAACTCCGCTATAAGTTGTAATGTTTTTAATGCATATCCGTTGTTTTTCTCGTCTCAGGTCTGACAATAAAATATATTTATTTCAAACGTTTTATAGACCTTCGCTATTTCCTAGAAAATAAGCTGAAGAGCCATAAAGGATGAGCTCACTTGGTAAAGTAACATGGGGATTTAGAGATGAAATCTGGTGCATGTTTGTCAACAACCAATGTGTTGACTTTGGGGAGGTCATTCAATCTTTTTATATTTGGACTTGACGCAGATATGCTTTCCACCATTTCTTCCATTTAGCTAAGCCATTACTTACATGGAAAACGAGAAAAAAAAGCAAACAGTGGCTTTCTAAGCACAGAGTGTGCAAAAGATTTTTACATGTTAAGCAGAGTTACCCATCTGTCACACAGGGAAGCCAAGCTGCCCAAGTGTCTCACAGGATGCTGTCATTTTGCACATCTGAAAACACGCCTAGAGATCCAGGAGCAAAACACAATAGCCAACACCTTTGACGTTTTCCGTGTCTGAAACCGCTCAGGCGCAATGTTAACTGAGAAACACTACGGGCAAACTGCCTCGGGGACAATTTTGCATCTCAGAAGAGAGGACTAAGACACAGCAATGCACGCGAGGTTCTGCGTGACTATCTAGCAATGCTCTCAAATTAAAGAGAACTTTCACGGCACTACCCTCAGCCTCCGGCTTCCCCTCGCCCTCCCTGGACGAGGCTCTGACTCCAGGACTCTGGGCCGGCCTGCGCTCCTATTCCCTGAGTTGACGAGGGCACCAGTCCCAGAATTTATCCTGCCCGGAAAAAGAAGAAAGGAATAAGAGAAAAGAACCAACTGTAACTTTGTCGTCGGGTTCTGTGACTACCTGCGTAGCCTCATAATTGTCACTCGCTACTCTCAGGCGCTACACTATTCTGAGTGTCCAGGCTGGGAAGAGAGTCCCTTGTTTATGCGTTCTGAGGGGAAACAAAGTTAGGCCACCAGGGGTAACGGCTACACTGTCGCCGTGTCGTCTGGCGAGCACCTGTGTTTACTGAGCACCAGCGAGATGCCCCGTGCCGCGCTGGCCCCGCCAGGACGAGACGAAAATATGTCAGGTCTCTTTCCTCGAGAGCTTTCACTTCATTCAACAGAAATGAATGGCGAACACGGCAGCAATGGTCCCCGCAGGCCCCTCTCCAGCCCTACCGAACCGGAAGCTGTGTTTTACCAAGATCCCCAGGCGACTGCTGTGCACACGCAAGTTTGAGATGTGCTGACAAAGGGAACAATGTTGTCTCCCCCCACGAATCTCTGCCACGACATTATAAATGGCCACGGGCCCACCGCACGCTGAGACTATGAAAGTGTGAGTTCATGGAAGACGAGCGTCGTTTAAATGAAATATGCCTAGAAAGCTGGAGACATGGTGACATGCTCAGGAGGCCCTGGTTCATTCCGAGGGCTACTGGAGTATAACGATGACAAAAAAGCCCGATTATTTTATTCAGGATGCTATCTGCAAATCTCTGAAAGGTAAACATGACTTTAGCAAAGGGGGAAAAATCTGTTGTCTGCAGTACGTGTACATTCGTTTATGAGGCTAGAGAAGACAGCGCCTGGAGATTACTTAACTCTATTTACCAAAGACTTTGTGATCTCACGAGTAAGATTCTTGTCTCCTGACCCTTGTCGTACAATTGGCATATCTCTAGGATATCGAGAAGAGACATATCAGCTAAGGGAGGATTTGACTCAAAGTACATTTCAGTTTGTACAGGAGAAAAAAAGCATCGGGCTGAGAAGGCGAGAGCATGTGATTTAAGTACATCGCAAGGGAAATACTATCAAAAATTTTTCATATTTAAAACTCATTTGAAATCAAAAACAGATCATTTTTTTATCCAATAAAGATCAACTTAAAATCGATTTGAAAGTGATGGCTGACACTGGCACAAAATGTACATTCGCTTTGTGTCACTGGACCCTGAAGGAAGCACCTAAGAATTTTTAACGATTACGAAATTGCCCTTCACAGTACTGATTACACTTTGTGCTATATCGTGCAATTAGGGTGATGTATAATTACCGCACATTATCATCATATTACTATTCTTATACATTCACTATTTATTCTTTTAGATCTCTTAAAGAATCAACGACATTACTTGAAGCTAAAATAGATTTCATTTACATTAATGAAGATTTTGATTAGTTAATGGAAAAATAATTCTGGGCAAGTTCCTGTATTGAATTACCCTTTACAATTTTTCCACATGACTCTCCACTCTTTGTTTGAGATCAGCATTTGTGGTGTGAAATGCAGTTCAAAAGAAAAACTAAGATGTGCTTGCTTTCTTCTTTTCTGACTCCTTTTGAGTGCAGGATTAATCGCATTAATCACCAAGTATGATTTATGAAAATTGGTCCTTGAAGAATTATTCTTTCTCCTCCTATGTGGACTTCAATTCCCAATAGTGATGAAATCTACCGTTAACTCTGAGAAGGAAAATATAGCAGCCATCCTGAAATTAAAAATACATTCTGTCCCCAGCATGTCTATATTAATGAAAATGTCAATTTGCAATAACATTGCGAAAGCACGTGCTTCCATCCAAAGTGTCTGTCTTGCCAGCCTGATGCTACGGAGCACAGGTTAAGAGAGACGGAAAAGGTTAAGTCCGTAAACGGCCAATGTGTTCTCAGACTGGAGGGTTTTCTGTACTGTCTGTTTGTTTTTGTTCTTTTAATAATCATCACTACTTCTAAAGTATTACGTGGTTCGAAAATGCAAATACTAGAAAATAAATATAAACATGTAAGTATATGAATAGAGAGAAATATAAAATATGCATTTCTATAAATTTATACATTTATATAAAATGTATAAATTTATGTATGTCATACACGAAGACTTTTAGTTCCAGGGTATAAAAGTTCTGGTTTGTCATATGTCTTAATTAGATGCAAAGATATTTCTTCTTAAAGTAATAAAGTCACTGTGAAGACACATGAAAATTACCTTTAACTGGATAGTTTCTATTTTCTCTAGCAGACTTACAATATTTATTTCATTGTCATATCCTCATGGATATAGTTACCTTTAATTACAAAAAAAATTTAACATTTTGCTATATGCATGAAAAAACCAGTATCTCTTCTTTTTCAGTATGAAGTAGCCAATTTGTGGAACAGCCCCGTACAGACTCAGGGAGATCCTGGTAACCAAAATAAGGACAGCTTAAATCAATAGTTCAGTGAGCTTCAAGCCTTATAACAGAAACTAATACATTAGATAAGGTCAATTTTATGACAATGGAAAAAAAATTTTTAATCACAAAGGAAAGCCAAATACTACTACACAACCGACTGCAATAAAGCCAAGGGCAGGAAAGGAAGAAAATTCTTAAAGTACAGATTACATACTAAGGTTTCTCTGTTCATTTTCTTAATGTGTATTCAGGAATCAGAGTCGTGTTTTCGTGAGTGGAAATCTGAACGTTCACGGAAGCTCTGCACGTCAAAGCATCCTTCTGCTGGGGACCCCGTGACCATGGAGAGGGAAAATGCCGTTCGGAGGACATCGCCAACACCCATGTGGAGCCACAAGACCGCCCCGTCTGCTCTACATAACTCGGCATAAAGTCTCTGCAAAACTATCATTCCATAACTGACAGAATTCTGCTGATACCCCTGTTCTCTTGGTTAAATGTCTCATTTGTGTAAGAATTCCTTCACATATGTGAGAAAAAAGAGCTAGGTGACACCAGATTGTCCTCCAGCGTGAGAGATGAAAGGATCTTTTCTGAAATACAAACTAAGTGGCATTTCCTTTACGAGCCAGTTAATTCCGTAACATATTATATACAAAATACCTACTGTGAGAGAAGTATTCGGCCCAGCAAGGATGGGGGATATAATAGGACAAACGTGACACAATCTGACAAGAAGATGACGATCACACAAAGAAGACAGAACAAATAGCATTAGTTACTGTACTATAATCTCCCCCCAAAAAAGTATCATGAGAAAGGTTTAGACAAGAAGCAGACATATAAAGAGGACCAAGGCAGGAGACACACGATCTGTACAGCAGTTATGATGTTTTCAAGAACATACTCAGGCTCACGTAAAAAAAAAAAAATGGTACCAGGTAGTTCCATGGGTTTCGGTCACTGGTATCATACCTCACTGGTTATCTCCTGGGATGTCAAAAATTCCGCCCAGGCCCCCGCCCCGCCCATCCCACCCTCCCTGGCCTCGTCCCCACTCCTGGGTCTCTCTCACACCCGCCTCTCCATGGCACCAAAGACTTGGGCCGACCCCAGCCCCCTCGGCTTGGGCGCAGTGAGCTGCCTCCTAAGATGCCCAGTGGGAATGGAAGGTCCTCTTTAACTCTCTCCCCCTATTCTGTCAAGTCCCCTAAAGTGTCTCGCAGTTATGATCACCTCTTCTCTGTGGAGGACACCCCCGTGGGGCAGAGCGATCTGGTGGCAGCCATCCTCAGGAGCATGCACAACCGCGCAGCCTGCTGGGACGCAGCTGAGGCTCTGAGATGACGCAGTGCCACGCTCCCTGCAGACGGCGCACAGGTGACTCTGGAGGCCAGCAAGGTGTCTGCTGTGCCTGGGCGTGAGCAGAAGTAACAGGAGAGGGCTCTGCCAGCTATGCCGCCCATAGAGCAGCCAGTGCGGCAGAACGCTGGGACAGCCCTCCCCTCGCTCGCGGTCCCAGGAACCCAGGACATCTATCTTGTGCGTCATCCAAGTATGTGTCTCTCTGAGGTCAAGCCTGATTCTTCTCTGAACCCTCAGCACCTACGATGGGACTGTATCCTGAGTCAGTGATATACGGTGATGATACCTATTGAATGACGGCACTATGTCATAAATCATTCGATACTTGGAAGGAAAGATTGAAACGCGGTTGACAGTTCTGATAATGTGGCTTGCACACTATTTCATTTCGACCACCTCACCACCCATCATGCTGGGAAGTTTTCGCCCTGGACACATAATGGACACTGACATCATTGACCTTGTGCCTCAAGCAGCATAAAAGCCAGATTATAGCATTAAGTCTGTATGAATTGGCAACCATTAACATTTAAATACATAACACTTTCCTCGAACTTAACAGTCAGTAGGCTCTTAAAAGATCAATTTAAAGCAGTGCGTTCCTTGTGCACATCCAGGAGCAGCCACGACTTACTTTTTCAAAAGAACCTGTCATTGATGAGTTCATACTTCAAAAGCAGCCAGGACCCCCACCACTCACAAGAAAACGTCCGACACAGCCGTCGAGCTTTGAAGGACCGCTGTAGATAAGACGGCCTCGACCCTCCCGCGATTCCTGTAGGAACATCGCCGAAGCATCAGAAACATTGCACGTTGCTCTCTCTGTGGGCTGACACGTGGCTCCCCCACGCTTCCCTTTCTCCAAGACTGGAACCCCCGAGACTGGGCCCCCCGTCTGCCGGCGCCCAGCACAGAGCCCGTCTCCTTCCGAACGCCTTTGCTCATGACGCCCCTTCCAAGCCACAAACACATTGGTTCCTGTTCACGATTACCTGGTAGTTCATGTGTGTGCATGTATGTGCATGTGTGATCTGTGTATTTTGTTGCACATTTTTTCTCTCCCCAGTTAGCCTGGAAACTGTTATATGACAAAACATATTTCTCTAATTTTTAAATACCTGTATCACCTAAAATAGATCATTTTTTGCTAACTGTTGGTTATCGTGATCATAGTTTCAAATGTCTTAGGAAAAATATCGGAAATCCAATGGACATTTCCTTTAATAGAGTATTCAAAGCACATAAATAAATAAAAACGAGTAAGCGCATTAATCACCGTAAATTTTATTTCACTTGGGGTCTCCTATTCCTTCTCTTTGATCTTCCCAATTTATTTTTGATTTCTGAATTTGGCTTGGTGAATTTTTAAGAAAACATTATAAATACATCCTTTCCAAATTCTTTGTAGATCTCGATTTTTCATTCTGTAAAGCTGGACGTGCTGGTGCCTTGGTCTAGAAAGCCCTTCTTTACATCCTTGCTTTTCGCGACTCGATTTGAGAGTCCCCCTTCTCAGAAACCAATTCTGAAGTTATCTCCACACTATGTACTGAAAACGGGAGTCAATACTCGTGCTTCTGTTTCGTTGTCACAGTTTACATACATCTCGATGTGCGCGTATGTGTCCTACTTGCTCATAATGATCTCTTTTTAGACTTAACTCCCTTGACTAGAGTTTGAGATCTGTGAGGTAAAGGATGATCTCCTTTTAAACTTTCTTTAACTCCTAGCACATCGCCTCTCTGTTTAGTAAGTGAATGAACCATCGCATACATCTTAAATGAGGCAAGAACGAAATTACAAGTGTTCTTATTTTGTGTACAAAGAAATCAAGGCTATGAGAGGAAAGTGAACATTTTTGAAAGTCAGCAACAAAACGCAATCAGGACCTCAAGCTCTGGGCACTCAGCCCAGTGAGCTTCTGCCATCCCCACATCAGGCCATCTTCATGGCGAACAAGGACCAGTCGCAAGATCGCACAGGCAATTTCACGAAACTACCAGAAAGCGATTAATCAGTTACGAGTGGTTTCCCAAGGTTAAAACCCATTGCATATACATGTGCAATTTTCCTTTATCTAATTTTAACAATAATGAAGATTACATTTATTGCACCTTTGACATACGCTAAGTTCTAAGCATTTACATGATTCAATATACGTACTTATTTCAACTTTTCATTTATTGCATATTTTTATCCCCAATTTATGAATGTGGAAAATGAAACAAATTTGATAGCCTACCCATAGCAAATCTGTGGTAAGTGAAAAAACAAATCATACTACATACTCTTAAAATTAAGACCAGGATTATTATTTAGATTACCAACTGATTATTTTAAAGATTTGAGATGCCACAGCCTAACACATCCCCTTCGCACACACAGGATCGTTTGTACCTTTAGCCAGAGAGTACCATGTAATGACGAGGACAATGCCTTACCTTGAGCACATAAAACCTCTCTATCACTGAAGTGGGAAAACCAAATCACTGCCTTTCTTAATTCATTGCATTTTTATGAGAAAATGAAGTCAGGAAGAATTTCGTGAACCACGAGGGATCATACAACGGACACAGTATTCTGGGACTTGACTTTCTCCACCCTGCTCTGCAGTGAGCAAGGACTTCACTGTGAATATCGTGCCGATGGGGAAAATTGGTTCCATGGGGCTAGGGGGTGCTTTAAGGGCCGTTGACTGTGCCAAGGGGGCTGGCAGTATGTGTCCCCCTCAGCGCTCCCTCCCCCATACACACCGCCTTCCTGCAGACAGACTTTCACGTCCGCACGATTCAACCTTCACCTTTGAAACAGGGAGAAAAGGAGCCTGAAATGTTGTGATCCGACTTATCGGTCTGTGTTCTGGATGCTTCACTGAGCAAAACTGTCGCCTTGACTTACGCATTAAACAAAAGCTCCGCCGACCGCAGCTCTGCAAGTTCTCACATGCTACCATGAGGAACAATTTCAGGCCTCTCCGCCGAGTGGGAATGGGTTTGAAGCTTCGTGCTAATTTAATCATTTCCTTCTCTACTGAGACTAGTAACAAGGCCACCAGTTGGCATCCTTTTGACTTAGCGTGGAAAATAGCTCTCGATAACAGCAAAAGATCCTGTCATCATTTTTACAGGGCTAGCCTGGGTGGTTTCTGTTCCAACTCCAGCCATTTACACGATGTGCACAGCCTAATTCGATCATTTACACGATGGAAGATTAAGTGTATGTGCCCCTGACATGTCCTTGGGCCCCGGAGTTTGGGTCCCCTTCTGGAAAATAAGGACAAGCACATTACATGCAATCAGCTTAACCACATTGATGTGTCTGCCTTTTTCAGTCCCACACACAAATATAACATTTTTATCTTTTCACTTAATAAGTCAGAAAGAAACAAAAGAATATAGTTATTAAATGTGTTTGTTTGCTTTGTCACATTCCTTGAGAATCCTGGATTTCTGTTTCCTTTCGGTATATGATGTGGTATCAATTTTTCTTCCTCTAACTAGTCTCGATTGTTCCCTCTCTGTGGACTTTGGGTTCCATCACACAATTTTATTAAAAATAAGAGATGTAGCTAGCAGGGAGGATGAGGCGTTCGTTCTCCAGGTCCCCCACTGAAGAAGTGGGAACGCTGTGTCCCAGAGGCTGGAGGCGCATCCTGGATTCCAGTCCCCGACCCGCAGAGCCCTCTTGGATGAGCCTCTAGATCTGAGCTGTCCGGCTTTAGAGCAGGAGTCTAAGTTGGCACCTTCGCCCTCGTCCACTTTTAAACCTGCCGTGAGCCTGTGAAATACTGAAGGATCTCTACATGAATACCGTATGGTGGGGGTTCCGGGGGTACCGTCACTGTCCTCAGAGCGTTAATAACGAACATACGGAGACGAGATGTAAGAAGCTAAGGACAGGCACACTGGGAGCGATAGAGCTTAGCTCTTGTATTAGTCTGTTCGGGCCACCAAAACAGAATACCGCGCAACAACAAAAATGTATTTTCTTGAAGTGCCGGGGGCTGGAAGTCCAAGATCAAGGTCCTGTCAGGGCTGGTTTCTGATAAGACCTCTCCCTGGCTTGTGGACAGCCACCTTCTCACGGTGTCACACAGCCTGTCCCCTGTGCACAGAGAGACAGAAGGCCCTGGGTCTCTTCCTCTTCTCCTGGGGACACCAGTCCTATGAGATAAGGGCCCCACCCTTATAACCTCGTGTAACCTTTCTTCCCACCCAGAGGCCCCGCCTCCACACACCGTCACACTGGGGACTAGGGCTTCAGCACAGGAACCTAACGCAGGGAGGGGGACACATTCAGCCCGTAAGAGCTCCTTTGTCTCCACCGTACGTAGCTAAAGGATTCAGAACAAATTATCCAACCTCTGGTTCTCATTTGTCGTACGGAGAAAATAATAATCACGCATTCTTCAAGGAGTTATTACAAGGATTGACCAGAACAAAAAGATTGCACTGTATGATGTTAACTATAAAATGCTAACAAAACACGATTCAATACGGTTATAAACATGATTACTGTTGGGAATATTAAGTGTATTTGAAGTTGAAAAAACTCATACTCCATGGACTGGAGTTGTCAGAAAGCAAGTATTGGGACTAAAACAGGAATATAGAGTCTTAGTCACGAGAAACCGAATTTTTAATCACAAAGCCCTGAGTTCAAATCCTGTTCTTGATTTATTTACCAAGTGAATTCGGACAAATTTTAAAACCTTTTTAAGCTGCAGCTTTCTCACCTTTAAAGTGGAGACAATAATATTGTTTCTATCAGGCTGTTATAAAAGTGATGATATTATAGCTTAATAAATTATTAGGAACTTAATAAATATCAGTTATCATGAGAAGGGCCTTAAAGGACATGTAGGAAAATGAAAAGGTTTTGCCAACAGGAACGGGCAGCACGTGTGGAGGACAGACAGGGCGTGATGGAGTTTTGACGAACAGGAGAAGAATAAAAGATCTGTTAGAAGTACCAGAGGTGACCGCACTCCAAGCACTCGGCGGCTTAAAGCAACAGTGACGTCCTCTCGCTGGGTCGGCTGGGCCTCGGCCAGTCCCGACTGGGCAGGGGTGGGCAGCTCTGCTTCACGCTGCTGGTCTGCCTGGTCCCTCGCGTGGGGCTGGGCTCACGGACACCCCCCGTTTCTCCTCGACCAGCAGTGTAGCTGGGGCGTGTGCCTCTCAGGAACGGCGGACGTGCCACCCAGCGGGGCGACGCCTAAGCGCACGTCTCTGTGTCGCGTCCGCTACAGCTCTGCCGCGAGGACGGCCACGTGGCCACGCCCAGATCGAGGGGCGGAAAGTACATGCTGCTGCCGTGAGGTCACGACAGTGCTCCAAATGAGATCGAAACCGAGGGGGACTGAACAGCTTGGAGAAGCAGCTCGAACAGCGCACGCACGAATAGGAGTTGTATCTCGAAGGCAAAGTGGGGAAGCTCGAAAGTTTCTGAGCATCCTCGAGGAAACGCACAGCATCCGTGTGCTCCAGAGAAAAGTCGCCTCCCGCAGGTGTGCCTGAGAGAAAGGACCAAGGGGCCGGCCACACAGCTGAACATTCCCACCACCTGGGAGGGGATTGCCTGAGCTAAACTGGGGGAAACGTAGCAACGACCTTCCAGGGAAGGGACAGATACCAAAACCACTTCAAAGTAAGAAGCCATGAGACTTACAAATCCTCAGATACGGAAGAATGAGTGAATGCTGGACAAGGGACAGAATCGCCATCTCTTGCTGCATAACCGACTATCCCAAAAGTCTGAGACACGAAATATCGATACTTGTCATCTCGGACCGTTTCTGTAAGCTGGGAATCCAGGCACAGTTTGGCTCTGAGGTTCTGTCATATGGTTGCAGTCAGTCAGGGTCTCTCATGTGGTCGCAGGCAGTCAGGACGACGTCAGCTGGGGCTGCCACGACAGGCTCCTCCTGTGAAGCTGGCAGGTGCACCCCCAGCCGGCTCACATGTGGCTGGCCTTGGCTCCTCTCCATTGGGCTGTGGGACTGTCCTCGCAGTAAGGTGGCCCGTTCCTCCCAGTCAGGGACCTCAGGAAAAGCGAGGTGGACGCGGCAGTCTTTTTTGACCCAGCCTCAGAAGTCACACGCGTCGCTTCTGCCACATTCTGGTTCATTAGAAGGGACTAGGAAGCTCATCGCTCATTCTTTTGAAGAGAAGAATGTCAAAGAATTTTTGGACATAGGAAAAGAAAACCACCATAAGCAAAGTAATCTACATTACCTAGACTTCTCGAGTTTGTGATAAGTACAGCAACTGACGGAAATAACAAACAGACGACTTAGCTATCGAAATAGAATTTGGGTCAAAATGACCATTTTTGAAGTTATCTGCATAGCTGTAGTAGGCGAAGACCTAAAGGCTGTTGAAGACACGGAGAAAGGGAATTTAGAAAGAAAGGAACAGGGCCGTGTGCGCTGCTCCATAGGAGAGGGAGGCGCCGTCGGGAAGCAAAAAGCAGAGAAGAGTCGGTAACAGCAAATTATACGTAAAAATCACAGAGGGCGAAGCCATGTTCTCTCCACAAAAGCTGTGCCTTCTCTTTGGTACCAGATAAAGCTGTGGCCAGAGATCAGAACGGGTTCTTTTAGCAAACGGACTCCGGGTTTTCTCCCTCTGCAGCTGAGCGGGAGTGAGGTGGGCAGTAGGAGGAGAATCAGAAACAGCATTCAGGGCTCTGGACAAAGCAACTGGAATGCTGTGAACGCGGCAGTGTCTACACTCGAGATGGCTTCGTGGGCTGTAAGTCACTCTTGAGGTCGCTGTAAAGAACACACAGCAAAACAGGTCAACGGCAACACTGAAAGACAAAACGGTGTGTGTGGTATTAAAGTGGAGTAGGCTTGAAAAGAGGCTTTAGGACACAATATGGTGTCGTCGTGTGGGAAAACGCATCACCAGCCACACCGTGGGGCGGGCACACTGCCACCCCGGGATCGGCCGTCAGCTAAGCGCAGGAAGAGGACAACACGTCCTTTTTAGCTTCATTTCTTGAGAGCTTTGCAATTAACTGAATGGACTGCATTCTGAACTACAAGGTAAAACTTTCCGCCAAAATTCCCATCACGAAGACCACTGCGTTGGTTGTCAGACAAAAAAAAAATAAAACAAAATAAGAAATAACTTTCTCCAAATGAAACTTCAACAAAACTATTAACAGGCTCCATGTGCTTTCATTTCAAAGACAGGACTGACAGCCATCGGGTTGCCAGCCAGGTAGAAAATGACATCACCTTCTAAAGTCCCCTCAGTATCCATGGTCCCGTTTTCGATTAACTGGGCCATTCTGAGGCCGGCTTCTCAACAGCTAAAAGAACCGTCTGTTCTTTACTTTTTCTGCAGGCGGAAGGGTTCTCAGGATTTTGCTTACGGGTTTTGGTTCCCTCCGGATCCTCAAGGAACCCTGAGCTGGCCACAGACGCGTGAACCATGAGACGGGCGGCAGCGTCAACCTCTGAAGAAGCTGCCTTCCCACAAAGTGGCCTGTGATGTCTGTCTGTTTGGGTTCTGCGCGGGTTCACTCGCTTCATTGAAAACATAATAAAACCACGGAGAATGGAACTCGGTGACCCCGTTTCACAGTTTTCCAAAGCGCGCGCACACACAAAGAATCGAGGGCATTGAAAAGTGAGTCCACACGTTTATGGGTTTTCTCTCCCCCACCTCAGACGACAGCTTTGTCCCGAAGCAGCAGTCTTCCTACAGGGAGTCGGCATTGATATGCAAATCAGACGACAAACATCCCATTGGGCTTCGGAATTCCTGTGTCCGGGACTGTCACACAAACAGGTTTTCAATCTGAGCGGTTTATTCAGGGCCATAAATATGTGTCTCACCCTGTGAACAAATTCTTTTTGCTTCCAGAGTTCACAGTGAAATACAAGGTAGACTATAAAACAGCCCATTTGATGGGATGTGCCTCGAAGCAGAGATACTGCTAAACTGGACCAGATTTCTACTTACTGCCCCAGACGTCCATGTAAATGTAGCTCACTCCAGACGGTAATGTTTTTAAATGACTATTTTAAGGTAGGTTTTTGTATTGAAAGAATCGACTTGGTTTTTGAAAATAGGAACGTAAAAACAATTTTAGTTTATATTGTTAGTAAAATCGTAAAAGCCGTACTGTTGCTTCTTAACGGATCAGTGACAATGTGAAGAAGAAAAGTAATTTCTAAGACCTCTGAGGAGGAGAGAGAATGGGGGTGAACGTTTTCCAGGCCGTCTCTCCCCCGACTCCCCCCAGTTAGAGAAGTTAATAAAGAATTTACTCCCGGAAACAATGTAAATTCACCTTTAAAGAGTATGAAAAAGCATCCCCACCACCAGAATTCCGTTTTGCCCACAAAATTTGTATAAGCTCTGCCCACATTTCCTAGTGCTGTTTCCAGCTCCTTCCGATCACCCCACTTAGTTCCATAAGTGCTCCATCTCTAAGCAACTGCTTCATGTGGCAGACCCTGAATTCTCACCACTTCGCACGCCGGCACGGGACACGCATAGAACAGTGTAAGGCAGAGAACAGAAAATTCTCTTTTTTTCATGAGCTCCATTCTGATTCTTTAAAGCACTGGAGCCACAACCTTGTGTCTGTTTTCATAACGAATCAAAGCTGAAAAAATTCACAGACGAACCTAAGATTCCTATACGTATAATATATATACATAAAGCATGTATGCCTAAATAGATGAGTCCAACAAGTGCCTAGTAGAGACAGACTGCTTGAAAACACCTTTTCCAGTAAACACTGCCTCAGAGGACTGCGAGATGAGTCTGTGGCTGCATGGGGACACCACGGCCCCCACAGACTCGCCACCTCATTCCCCCTGTGAGATCATAGGGCCTCGTAAGTCACCGAGTCCCACTGGGTGAAGAGGAAGACTGATCTCTTGGAAATTTTAGGGAACTCACAACATTGAGAATGGCACATTCTAGTCCTTTCCTGGAACACCATCATTAAATTAGAGAATTTAAAAATCAAATTTCTGTCATTTCCACTCTTACATTTTTTTATATGTTAATCCTTAATAATTACTTATTTCATCGAAAGCATGATGGAATTATAAAACCTCTTGATACAAATAGCTTCCCAGTATTTCTTAAATCTCTTAAGTAAGGGTGCTATATTAAAAGATCTACTTAAGGCAAATATTTAGGTGCGTCCCCCACATCATTAATTTGATCTAATTAAATAAAGTGAAGTTTTTATGTTAACGTAATATTATTATACTACTCATAATGTTTGAGGAAATCTTACTTCTTTTACAAAAGTTGTTAATTTTAATCAGCAGATAAAATCCATTAAGTTTGAAAAACTGAATGAAATAAATGATAAAGCTGTCATAGTTAAAAGCTATAAACGATTTACATCTGAGACAGTCTCATTCCACATAACAAAAGAGGCAATAAGGGGATTTTTAAAAATCAAAGAAAAACAAATGACATTTAAGAAATCGTGAGTAAACATTTGTTCATTTTAGATTTTAAAAGAAAAATAAAACTGTTGATCGCTCCACTGGGAAAAGAAACATAGCAATATCCAGGAAGGAGGATGTTATGATTATGAATCAGGATTTCAAGGCCAAGAAAACTTTGAACTTGGACTTAAACTTCAGTCAAATAATTTGGTTAAGTTATAAAGTACATTACTGATTAATAAGGTTGATTATATATTTGAATATACAACGAACATTAATTTCTCCAAGTTAAATTTTGGAAGTACTGGTTTGTCCTTGCTTTTTCCTTCCCTAATTCTCAGCAATACCTAATGCACGTCCCTTTCACGGTGGTAAACAGCGAGCTACTGGAGTGTAACAAAGACAAGGGACGACTTAGGAAAGGGAGAAATTCGATGATCTTTATTCCTTTTTGTGATTTCTTTTTTAAATTTTGCAGGAAAGTTACAGCCAACGAGCATCTTAGAACAAATGTCGACCTTGGAGGAGCCTTTTCTGCCGAAATAATACACCAATTTGTGTTTCTTTCCTTCTGTATAATCTTTACTTCCCTGGAATAATTGCAATAAATTACAAACTGAAAAATTAGAGAAACTTTTTTAAAAAGATAAGCACTTTTTAAACTATTTTATTTTGCATTTAACTGTATAGGTCTAAGTAATTATGTAATATTCTTTTGGATTTTTATGACATCCACTTAGTTATAAATGTGCATTATCTTTTGTCATTGTTTTTACTCAGACAGGGTTTTATTTGAGGTATTGCTGCCATCTGCTGGACATAAATAAAATTAAAGACTTGTGACTTTCATATATGAAAAGTCCAATGAAGTATAGCCCTCGTTCCTTAAAATGTAAAAATATTCATTATTCTTTTCAGTGTACCCAGAGAAAACGTTGCAGCCCTATGTTTCAATTGGGCATACCAGGAAGTATAATGAAAAGTTGTCTTGGAACATTTGCCGTCACGAATATGGTTTTCAAGTACATTCGACGTTCAACAAAGCATACAACTGAGTATTCCGGGAAGACATGACAAAGAGGACCCAGAATCTGCCTTCGAGATACTGGGAGTCTCATGGGTTGATAGGCAGAAAGAACGAGATACCACGAAGTTAAAACGCTGCAAGAGAATGACAATTCCACATTCAAACGTGTGAAAATTGGTGTAAAGATACACTTGCTGAAATAATAACACAAAATATTAGTTCTGCAATTTAGACAACTGCCTCCTTTTTCAATTGGGAAAACTGCTACTAAAGTACTGCTATTTTATTCAAATCATCTTGTTTATTAATGCCAAAGCTGAAATCAGAACCAAGATTGACCAACGCTCTTCTCGTGATTTCTCCTTTCTGTACAATAATTGCTTGCTGATTATTTTACAGATAACAAAGTAAAGGTAAAATATTAAGAAAAATAAAGGTATGTAATATGCCATAAAAATAACCTCCAAAAGAAATAATGTGGTATATATGTAGTCTAGTGGAATATTATGCAGCCACGAAAAGGGACACCTACTCAGGTACGTTGAAGTAAACCAGGATAAGGATGTATTTCTGCATGCTGTAGAAAGTTAGTTAAGGTTTTGAATATAAAATAGAGCTAAACGGATTCTGAAAGAAGTGTATAAAATGAACTGGACCTACAAATGCCGGCGATAGAGTAGACAGTGGAAACAAAACTATAGCGATCGAATGGAATAAGCATGACTACAAGAATGTAACGGATGCCCTATAAAACACTAAAGAAGTTTCGAAAGGGGAAGAAAAGGCTAAGAAACAATTTTTAAATGTTTTAAATGTATAAAAGATTATTATGTAGAAAATGTAACTCAATTTCTGTCACAATGCCTAAGTCCTCTTCTGGAGAAATGGACTTAAACTTCAGTCAAATAATTTGGTTAAATTATAAAGTAAATCGTTGACTGATGAGGATGCAGGGATATCCCAGAAACAACATGTCAACAACATCTCTCTCTCTCTGGAAGTATATTAGCTGTTATGAGCCATACGATGATTGGCTACAACAGAGATCTGTTGAGAGGCGACGTAATGAGAAGTGTAGTGAGTCACGGCTCAGAAGTTTCTGGTCTTGTTATGCCATTTGTTACCTTCTTCATCAGTAAAAGAGACACATTCTGGGTGTCTTTTTTTTTTTCATAGTTCATGTTCTGTTTTGTTTTGTTTTTTAATAGGGCCATCTCGTACACAAAGGCATACAGCAGTAAAAGAGACACATTCTGGGTGTCTTTTTTTTTCATAGTTCATGTTTTGTTTTGTTTTGTTTTTTAATAGGGCCATCTTGTACACAAAGGCATACACTGAGTATAAAATACTACTCAGCACTAGACGTTTATGAGGATGCTGACAAGCGCAGTGACGATTCAGAAGCCCAACCGCGACCAGGATCTCATGAAGATCTACCATTTCTTCTTCTTCTACTCACGCACTTCATCCCAGAGTCTGGGAAAATAGTGCTGAGTAGACATACAAGACATCAAACTAACAGCAACACAAGTTTCTAATAAAAATACTAAGGTGTGCACCGGACATATTTGTTCCCAGATCTACTTACACTCACAAATACAAGTGCAAATGTTACGTGGAGTCTGTGTTAGAGGATATTTTCTTGATTTTTTTTTGTGTGTGTGATTTTGTATATAAATTTTCACGAAGAAGATAATTCCCAAACGGCGAAAGTTACAGAAGTCTGCCATTTGTTGATGGGTATGTTCCAAAAAGTACAATGTGTAACCTGAACTTTATCCAGACAAAAATCACAAAAGAATTTATTAAAAACAAACAAAATCAAATAAAGCTGGTAATTTAATCAAGTTTTATGGTTTATTTTCTTAAAATTGACTCACATATGTTAAAAGATAATCCCCTTTGAGAGGATTTCCTAGATTTGCATTCTATTCTATAATGAAAAAAGGTAAAGATACTGTATACACAGACATAAACAGAAATTCTGCTTATATATAAATACACATGCTGTATATACATATCTTTGAATAGAGGAATTTATTTAGGTGAAATATAGGCTTTTGAAAAAAAAAAGTCTTTAAAATTTTTCTTTCCCATGATGAAATATAGTAGAAAAAGGATCATTTTACAAGAGTGTTTTATTGCTGCTGTCTTTCATCATAGCTGAAGGGGAACGAGAAGTTAATCTTGGGCAATTCCGGTTTTGATAAGCGACACTATTTGGGTTCTCACAGCAGATGTCACAGTGGAAAGTAAGATTGCCACTATTCAGCTGAATAAGCAGATCAGTTGACAGTAAGATTGATAAAAAAAAAAAAAAAAGCTATTAAAGCCTTTCCCCAAATACATACACCCACACATAGAGCTATTTCAAAAAGGCGTGTAAATCAAGTCATTGAAGGTTGATTCCCTAAGAATCAAGTACTTGCAAAATGGGAAGAAAAAACTATGGACTTAAGTTAGTGACTTGGTGACTAAAGTGCAGTGACGGGTACATGTCATGTCACAAACGCTGAAAGGGGACTCACTCGTTTCCTGCAGGTGCCACGGGCGAGAGGATAAAGTCGCATGTTTACTTGCTCTGTGATGCTGAAAATATTTTAATAACCATGGACAATGTTTACATCAGCGGACGTGGGAAAATTCTCCAAGCCTTGTTTACATTTGAGAAAGCATCTTCAGCTATGTAAAAGGGCTTCATGAAAAAAACGAAGCTGATTCACAAAGGCTCTATAAATTCCAAAGTTTTCTTTGAAAAATCGGTATTACTAAAATTATTTTCTTGTATGGTTTTCACCTCCTCGAGCGTATTTCTACTACACATAAGGAATTAATGGATCAAAATAAAATTCGGTAAACTGAGAATTAAAACATTGTTAAATTGACTTCACTGAAGACAGAAAATGTACAGTTCGAAAGTGACATTCCATGTCGTCACCAAAAACTTAGTCATTTCTGACCTTCACTGAGAAAATAAAGTAAAATAAATGAGAATATTCATTTAATAGAAAAGTGACCAGTAATGACAGAGAAACTGTCCAAAGCAGATGAAATGATGAGCCATAATTGTGAACAGCTGCACACCTACAGAAAACAAGCACAAATTCCTACAGAAAAAGCAAAAAGAAGCATTTGTTCTTATTATAGCCAAAAGACTTCCCATGAGGAATACAGCTCACAATAATTGGTCAAAAACTCTCCTGGCTGAGACAAAGGTCAATGAATTAAGAAAAGGAAATACACGTGACAGGGGGAAATTTTAATTTTGGGGCTGAAAAGTGGCACACACCCCACCTCAACCAGATAGTTGAGGTGGAGTGTGCGCCAACGGCCCGCGAGGACCACGAGGGGTCTTCTGGGTTACCTGACCACCAAGAACGCAGGAACGTTAAACTGGGATGGCTGAGGGAGCGTGTGTCTCAGTGTAAACAAAGATCCTCTGTGGACAAAAGGTCACCTCCGTGGGGTCCAAGTCACAGAATGTTCCTTCCATCAGGTTGTTACACTTTCCCCAAAATTCCACTACGAGAGCCAGGTGCACGCCATCCTCGTTCCGTGTGTCTCACCTGGCGGACTCCCCCCGCCCCCCGCTCCCTCGGACCAGCAGAACTTGAAAGCTTACTATGCCTTCTCTTGTTCCCACCGCAGGCTCATGCAGCTTCAAAAACAGAATCCTGTAGAAAGGACACCAAAGATGATCTCAGCCACACATGCACACCTGAGTCAGGTTCAGCCTTCCTTCCTCTACCACGTCCTTCAGTCGGAGACTGAAGAAGAGGTCCGGGGGCAGCGCCAGATGAGTGTGGACACGAGGCAGAACTTCATCATGGAGAGATACACCTGGTCCGAGACGTCTCCCATTATCAATGGGAAGTGTCTAGTCCACGCGCAGGACACCACCCTGTCCCCGCACCCTGAGGCAGAACCCAGCCCTCCGCTAAGCCTGCTTTCCGAGACCTGAACCCCTGAATCACAGCAAAACTCTTGTTTCTTTTCCAAATAAAGTTTGCATTTTCTCTCTGTTAGCTTCATTGTGCTAAGTGGTTACACCTTTATTCAAATGGAAGCCTGATAAAATTGCAATCCAGGTAATATTTTACAAATGTAGAATATTTAAGTGCGAGTCTGGAGAGTAAATTGCTTCTGTTTTTAATTTACTTTGTCTTTTAAAAAAATAACCTTGGAATTTTTCTTTTTTTCATTTTATTGCTGTTAAGTGAATGTGCAATTGCTTATATAGAAACTTGGTAGAATTATAATTCTTAAGGTTACAGTCTCAGAAGTCTTCAGCTTACCAAGAAATTGGGACCTAGAGGTGTTTGCCTATCACTGAAGATCAACCAAAAAATGAAGCAGTATGGGCTACAGGTCTGGGTTCTGGATTCAAATCCTAGCTTTGCCTACCCTATTAGCTGTGTGACCTTAGAAGAATTACATATTTTTCTGGCATTTATCAGGGAATTAATAATCAAACTTTTTATCATGAAGAACTTGTCAGTGTTAAGCGAGATAATAAATGTGCAGTACATAGCACGATAACTGAGCACCTAATAAACCTTATCTATTAATGTGTAATTAAATGGTCTGTTTTCCCCTAGCTAACAACCAGAAAAAAAAATTTGTTTCTTCCCCAAATATCCTTTAACATACAGTCATGAAATACAGAATGCTGTGATGTCAAAATCATTAACATGTGTAGGACTTCCAAGTAAATGAAAATTCATCTAATTTCTCATTGACTTGATTCTAATTAATCTTTATGTTCAAAAAACGTAAATACAAGAGTATATGCAAGCTTTTATACAGCAGTAGTGAAAGTCTACATCGAAACTCTTAAAAATGCTTTAGGTTTATAAATCAAGAAAAAATTCATGGCGCTAAACAAATCCATACTGAAAAATCCCTTCATGTTTTAAGTGCTGTATTAGTTTTGCTACAAAACAAATATCCGAAGTCTCAGTGTCTTGCTAAGGAAGCATTCATTTCTTGCTCATTTCACATGTCATTGGCTGCGGGCTGACCGCTGGGTCCTGTTGGTGTCTGCCCCTTGCGCCCCCTCGTTCCCGAGAAGCAGGCCTCGACAAGACGGTCTCATGAACGCCTGCAGAAGAGGGAAGCAAGGGGCTCGCCCAGGAGCTAAGCCCTTTGTTTGCCCGGGGCGCGCATCGTACTCCCTGGACAAACGGTCCACGAGGCCAAGGGCCAGGGAAGGCGGGAAGGGGAGTCCACTCCTCCCTCGGGAGCAGGCAAGTCCCGCGGCGATGGCCGTGACACACAACCCCCTTACGTGGAAGGAGGAAACGAGCAGTTGTGAGCACAGCCTATCTCAGCTCACTAGGTCACACTCACTCACTTCTGCACACAACATCCACCTCCACCTGCAAGGAAGACACGCTCATCATTTCATCCAGTCCCCACATCAGCCCCAAAGCTCACAATCCTGCATCACATCCAATGGCTCCTCTTGCTCTGGACACCGGGAATAACTGGACGACTAATCTCCTCCACGTGCACGCCACGTGACGTGCCGGGAAGGCAGCGTAACACACAAACGCCCCCATGTGAAGGCGCAAAGGCCGGAGAACACGCAGCCTCGCTGGTCTGCAGCGGCTCCAGAACGCCCTGGGCCAACCCGAGGGCCCTGGGGACAGGGAACTACTGTCATTCAGGGTCTTTGACGAGGAGTCTCCACCCAGCGCCAGCTCCTCAGAGAGCTGTCTCCAGGGCCACTGGCTCGAACTCTTCCTTCCCTTCCCCACGCCCTTGACCATGTCTGCCTAGGAAACCGAACGAAAGCCGCCCGTCGCGTTTGGCCATGAGAAGCACACAGCTGCTGTTCCGGGCTGGCTACACGCGTGGCATTAACACTCTCTTTAAAAGTGTTTTCCTTTCTGATGGCGGTGGGATCTGGGCTGCTCCACGTGCGGAGAGACACCCCGCCCCTCTTCCAGAAACGCTCCTCCCACTACGTAAGTTCCCGTCCTTGAGCTTATCAGGCTCCCTGAGGTCACTCCCTCAGCTTCTTCCTTCCTGAGATATTTTGTCCAACTGAAGGGATTTGCTGAGAACCACCTTCCTCCGATCTGAAGGTTTTGTGCACATGCCAATACTTTGGTTTTTGTCCCCAAACTGTGTCTCAATCGGAGTCTTAGTTAGATTTGTGGCTCTAAGTATTAATCTTTTAACCGGTTAGAGATAAGAAACTGTGATTTTCCTCCGGTTCTGGAGCTGCTCAGCTCGTTAGCACCCTTTCTTCCCTTACGTTAAACAAGCCACTTGCGTTCGAGCTCACGCTTCTTGAGTTACCTTATCACGTGCAGCTCTAGTAACCAATTCGCACGAGGAACACTTCAAACCCTCTTTCAGAAAGCCTTAAGTACATGGTGTACATGTCTGCCTTCCAAGTTATCTCAGGTAACAGTTTTACCCAGCTACTGCTACTGCGCAAAGCGTCACAAATTTTCCGGCCTCCTCGGCACGAGCTATCCGGCTCCCCAGATCAATGCCACACCTCGAAGTTGTCATTATGGTAACGCTCCACCTCTAACTATCAAATTCCCTACCTCTCGAGTTCGCTGTGCAACAGCTGTAAAATCTCAGGGCCTAGAAAAACAAGCACTGCGTTCCTCTTAGTGTTTCGTATAGGCAGCTATTGGATGGGTGCAGCCACCGTGGCTCTGCCTGGCTCGGCTCCGTGGGCCATATTTGAAGACCCCGGCTGGGGCCGAAGCCTTTACATGCAGCACACCATTTGGGGGCTGAGAAGCAGCTGAGCCAATCCTCAGAATCTCATTTAAAGCTTCTAACTGGACACAGCACACTCATGTCTATCGCATTCCAACAGCCAGAGGAAATCGTAAGGTTAAACCCGAAATCAGTGGCAAAGGAGGGCCCTAACTTATTCCCCCTAACAGGAAGCAGACAAGGTCCGTGCAACGGGTCTGCGATCCAGAAACCGCTGACCAGCAAGAAGTACCAGTTAGGACTGTGAGCCATGATACCACCCAGCAAATGCGCTGGCCAGCAGTTCCCTCAACCGCTTTATGATGCAAACATCCCCCGTAAAAACAGCAGAAATAAGATCGTAAACTCATGTCACCTTCCCAGAAAAAGAAATCATTTATTGAGTTTCAAAAACAGTCTGTAATTTAAAAAATGGTATCAGGCTTTGCTCTAAATTTCTATCATTAGCAGACACCATTCAGGGGGTTATTTCCCTCCTGTCCTCCTGTCTCGAGCAGGCCAGCTGAGTGCAGCTGTGACTATACGTGCCCTTACTTGCAGTGACCTCTGGCACACACCTGGAAAACTAGGGCCCCCTGGCAGGAAGCAGAGGGGAGTTCAGAGGCCACGGCTCTGTCATTCCTGTGTGCGTGGGTCTTTATGACTACTGCTGTCGTTACCGACATGGGCACTGCGAGAAGACGTGCCAAGACCTGAGGCCGAACAGTGGCTGAGACGTAACGGACCTTCCACAGCTATTTGTGCAACGCTGTTAAACCGTCTAACGTCTCCAGGGCTGTGGGGTGAAGTCTGTCCCGATGTGGCCCTCGCCACGATGCCAGCCTGCTGGTTCGAGTAAGTGACCGCCACGAGGCCACGTGGTCCTCACACGACACACCCCGCTCTCCCAGACCACTGCCACGGGACCTGGGGATGTACTGATGTCTACTTTCAAAAATTATTCATTTTAAGATGGGATTGGTTTCGCCCTTTCGAAAGGTATTTGATTTTCAAGGAGGAGATGTATGTTTTTCTGGGGAAGGAAATATTTTGGAGAGAGAGAGCTGCTCGTCCCCTCCCAGCTTCAGAGGCCTGAACTACCCATGTGCTCCAGCCACAGCGTGTTCGCTTCTGTCTCAGCGACGATGTACATGAGCTTCTTCCTGGGATTTTCTCCTGCACACACCGCACTTCCCGTGCTGTTACTCCCCAGCTGTCTCATAAAGCTAAGCCAAAGGGCGACCTCCGTGACCCTCCGGATCACCTATGACCTCTGACGTAGACTTACAGAAACGCGTACTTCTTTTTCGTACCACTAACCATACTTAAAAACTTTAAAGTATCTGTTATTGGTTAATGATTGATAACAGATGTCCCTCCGACTAGAATTTTAGCTCCAAGAGGGGAGAGACCATATCTAACTTCTTCTCAGCTGTACACACAGTGGTGATTCTATGTACTACACATCACGTTTATCATAAATATGTGCTGAATAGATGGCTCTAGGATTCAATAAATAGAAATGTGGGCTCTCGTTACATAATTCTTTTTAAGGAGTGCAACCACTTTCTACAGTCTCCTAAAGCAGGAAAAAAGACAGAAAAGCTTAGTGCTTTTTACCCGCCTTCTGAATTCATCTACCCACCATTGGTGGCCTCTTCCTGTTGGCCTGCCCTTAAGTATCCCTTAGTATTTCCTGAACCTTTAGCACATCGTGACCACCCACGACCAAATATGTCCTTAGAAATTCCTGCAGTTACATGATTCCAAGTTGCATTGCGTGTCTGTGCATATGTGTGTGCATGTGCACGCACGTGTGTGCGCTGCTTAACTTAGGACATGATTATATAAGAGAAACAAACAAAAAACCAAGGTGGTTGCATTTCTTAAATTTTGCAATCTGGGAGATACTGAGAATGATGTCACTCCCCAATGAGCTCATTCACGATGGAATCGTGAAGTGGATTATGACAGGAAAAGCATTGCTGGGAGAGTCTCCAAGGCCGTCTGTCGAGCACAGAGCACGCGTTTAAACAAGGGCTCGCTCAGTCCCTAACTGTGATGGGCCAGGAGGCGATGTCCAATCAGTGGGAAAGTAAACATCAACGATAGCAGACGTAAACAATTAGTCCAGACCCACAACGAAAGAATATTTTCTATTTCATAACTTGGTTATCAAAGTTCGCAAAAATGAATGTCATGAATGCTCATTGCATGGTGCTTCGGAATTACGCATTGGGAACTGACGTTATTCTACTGTGTCCAATAACTTTTAAAAGAATGTTTCCAGATAATGCATTTTTAATTAGCTTTGTTAAAGTATAAATTAAATACAGAAAAATTCACCAGTTTTCAATTACTTATAATTTCAGTTCAATGACTTATAAAATTTTGACATTTTTTTCTTCAAACTAGATTTGTAAATTTTATGAAAAAAAATTACATGATACAAAATGACGTTGCATTTAAAGTTTTAAGGGTGTATTTGTGTGTGTGTCCATACATTTTTATTTCACCTTACCCTGGAATATAAATGTTACATTGTCAAACGAAACTCAGAGTATTAAGTCTCACATATCAAAAACTCCTTTCTAAGCGAACTTTCAAAAGCACATAGATCTTTTCCCTATTAAGAGTTTTACCTCAGAGAAAGTCAAACATAAGATATATAGAGTTTTTAAAAATTAGAATTAAAAATAAAGTGAGCTTTCTATATTTAATTTCTAAGCAATGAATGTGATACTATTCATTATTCTTTGAGTTATTTTTTATATCAGCTTGAGAAAATCACTGGGTTTACTAACTCCGAGTCACCTAGGACATCTTTATCCAGTTTGTCAAACTCGATGCCTCCCTGCTGGGCTCCTCAGATGAGGGTCAGACCCCGGTCCCAGCAGGTGTCCGGCCCTCAGTGGGCTCTTCAAGGCCCCTCTCTCTTGACTGAGAACAAAGAAACACACGTCCCCACGCTGCCCGCTACGGTTAGGAGAGCTGCAGCATCCAAATACTTCTCTCTCAAAATCTTCCTCTTCATCTTTAATTATCCTAAACTTCTTATAATTTTTGATAGAGCTGAGGAGCTTAAAAACAGTGAACTCGATTTTGACAGTTCCTTTAAAAATTCTGCACCAAGATTTTTGACCTCTCTGTTAGCTCAGTGCATTCGCCACAATTTCAGTCTAATTTGAATGGCTTTGAGATCTGGTCGCAGCAGAGCATCTTACTAGAGACTTGACTAGCAGGTCGCCCCCCGAGGACCTGACCGAGACTGTGTTTGCTCCTCACTGCGGTCCAAGGAACTTCTCTGCCTCTACGTGGGATGCTGTCGTAAGCTCTTAACCGAGGTCGGCTCTGGGGGCAGAAAGGGGCCCCAGAGCACTCCCCTCCCTTGCCACATATGTTACTTCATGCATGTTTGTGCTTTTAAAATTTGTCTCCAGGAGCGTGTATTACTTCTGAAATGAAAACACACTGAAGATGTAAAATATAAGTAAAATAGTGTTCTGGAAAGTTCAAAAGTAAAACAGTAAAGGAGAAAGGAAAACTTTTCCCGTAGGTAAGGCACGAAATAGGCATACGGTAAGTAGCAGGGCTAGCCCATGATATTTTTACATTTCCAAACAACCTTTGGTATGGGCTCCCCGAAACGACTCTGGGATGCTCCCCAGTCAGTGCCTGCGTCGGAAGCGGTTTACACATGGCGACTCCAGCGCGTCCACCTCCCCCACGCGTCAGCGACAACGACGGGGCAAGGCGCTGCGCCCTGACCAGCCCCAGGCCCCTCGCTGGCTTTCAGCCTGTGTCCCCTGGAACACGAGGACACCCGCTCAGGTTCCTGACGCAGCTTCCACTTATCTCCGTGGGCTGCTCTTGTCTGGCACCAAGCTACTCTCTGGCGACCCGTGCAGTTTGACGCTGGGACGGAGAATCCAGAACGCTGCTTCTCTAGCGAAGGGCCTCTTGCTGCCCTTGTAGATCGTCCCCGGTGGTCTCCTGCATCTCGAAAGGTGCGCCCCTCACCCGCTCCTCCCACTGTCCACCATGCATGGTCCCAGACTCGATTTCTAAATTGTTACGTCAGTCAGTGTCCCTGTTTTTCTCTACCTAAGTAAGCGCACCCGGAGGCGTGTTCTACTGTCTTCTGCATAATGTGAATAGGGACACCAACAAAGCTTATATTGCCTGTCATAGAGAGTGTCATGGTGCTGGGGCCAGGGGTGACCTTTCAGGTCATACTTCAAATATAAAGTAATTCCCACGAAAAAGGACGTTAAATCTCCCTCCCACACCACAGCTCGGCCGCACATGAATCCGGACAGAGACCCAGAGCCTTCCGAGAGGACAGGCCGTGAGAGAGCGAGGGCCTTCCCGCCTGGAGCATTCCAGAATGCGCACATGAAAACGGCCACCAGATTTACAAACAATATGGGAGGAGGGGCACTTTTCAAGAAACAATTGATGAAACTCAGAACTTCAGGACTGTGCTTTCTGAAGCAAAGAAGGACAGGTGCACACCTGAAAATAACCGAGGTGCTCCATAACCCGAGACGGCCTGAACCCCAAAGTTAACCTCATAAATGCACATACGACAAATTTTCCTCTCAGTCATAGTGCAGGGAACTAGAAAATTCTACCTCCTATTCCATCGTGTTAAGACTCAAGAGTATTTTAGAGGGAACAATCAGGTGTCCAGGAGGACAAGCTGGGTTTTCTCGCCGCGCTCATTAGGTGCTTTCTGACCATGAGGAGTTGGACTTGGTGAGTCGCCAGTGAAATCAGATTAGAATTTTCCCACCACTGGCGGTTTTTTCGATGTGGCTGCCCCTAAAGCCAATCAGCACAAATGCGAGTACGCATACCGCTCATCGGACTTCTTGCTGAGTCCCAAAGTGTCTGACTCCTTTAGCAGAACTGAAAGGAAAAGTTAGTCCTCATCCAAGTGTAGGAGTGAGGGCAAACTCTTAAAATGGAAGCTCCAAGGTCACTTATGGAGCTGACTTCATTCCGCCTGACAGAACTGTGAATATACTCTATTTTCTCAGGCATCTGAGATACACCTAAAATGCTTGATGAGGCATTATAAGAAGCATTGCTGCCTCCGTATTCTGGAAAATTGAGAAACCCAGATACTTCTTCAGCTCCACCCTTGACAATACCACCAGTCTGCCATTCCAGAAAAACAGCAGCCATAGTCTGTCCCAGCAGCATGACACTAGGGCTTAAGACTGGCATACTTTTCCCTCCGATGCTCAAGAATTCAGGAGCATCTGCTTTGGTATCGACCCGTAGGTCTTCATGAAATCACACTGAATAGATATTTTGTTTGTCTATTTGTTTTTGTTTTCCTCTTACTCACATGATTGCCATAGTCTCCAGTGATGTCTGGCCATTGTTACCTCTAGTTTTTAAATCTAAAATAAGACGAAGATTAATAAGGACAATGCGGTAGCTCGGTGAAGCATCTGAGATGCATCTGATGCCAGTCAAGGCTCAATTCCTATCTTTATAGCCAACTCTGTTTATTTGAAAATAGATCTGGATTCACAGGGGACACACAAACCCCAGGAGCCCACATTTGCTTGGCGTGGGTCGGGGTGTTTGATTTGCTCATCGGAAGACCCACAGCAGCATGAAGAAATGAACACTGGCTGGTGGGACCCACCGGGCCTTCTTTCTGTCCGGTCAGTCATTTCTCATGTTGGCATATGGCACTATACGTGTGACTTTTATGGCTTTGTTTTTATTTTCTCTGATGTCCTCATTATTCGAGAAAATGTCATAAAACCTTTGTTTTCCTGAGAGCAGTCTTATCCTTCACCTTAAACAGCAGCTGAGAGTCCCTCAGACATTCTGCAGGAAAATTCACAGCCCAGTGGATTTCTACGCTCACATACGCAGCAACTCACAGTGGCCACATAAGACAGTTCCCGGTATGAATTAGGTCCAACAATGCAGTTATAGCAGATGCCTCAAAGGGGCAGAAGAGTCACCACGGACAGAGAAAGCCCATGCCACAAGGTGTCAGACACATGGTTTGACAGAAGTGATTCCTCTTTACAATCCCCTGAGAATATATGAGTATAAATCACTTCCTACTCCTTGATCACAAAGCAAACAAAACTAAAACATTACATTCTAGAAATTTCATAAAAATGGAAAGTTGTAATATCATTACTTAACAGGAAGAGTCAACCACAAAGAAGAGCTAAAAGCCATATTCCTATATTCAGCTTTTTTTTCCAGTTAGCAAGGATTGAAAGTAGTGTCTATATAAGTGACTGGGGATGTGCCTTTTAAAAGGACTCTCTTTGAAATGATCATCAGTCATTTCTCTCCTGATCTGAACTAGTGGTTAAAATCCGTAATGAAAGGTTGAAGCTGAAATAACATGTATAGTTCACAGATTATTCATCTGTGAAATGCTACCTAAATAAAAGGGGGAAGAAACAAGAAAGAAGTAGCAAGGCTAAAGAAACACTAATAAAAATGAGACAAAACATTTTACTGCAGTTGGCTGAGCTCTGGGGTTTGGGTGTTCAGGTTTTCGAAAGGTAATATTCAGTGGCAGTCTAAAACACTTGTGAGTTGCCATTTTCCCAACTCACAGGGCATCGTAAAACAGCTGCCTGCAATAGCATACCAGTCAGCACGGACTGCCATAACAAAACACCAGAGACTGGTGACTCAAACAATCGAAATGGATTTTCTCACAGTTTTTGAGGCTGAAAAGCCCAAGATCAGGTGTGGGCCAGCTGAGTTCCCGGTAAGAGTGCCCTTCCTGCTTGCAGATGGCGCCTTCTTGCTGTCCTCACATGGCAGAGAGGGAGACTGAAAGCTCTCTGGTGTCTCTTCTTACAAGGGCACTAATCCCATCATGAGAGCCCCACCATCAAGACCTCACCTGAACCTAATCACCGCCCAAAGGCCCCATATCCGAATACCATCGCATCGGGGGTTAGGGCTTCAGCAGGTGGGTGGAGGGGCACGCTTTGGTCTTCTGCAAGCACACGCTCCATCTCCCCCTCCCCACACACAGACACGCACGCAGACGCAGCTCCAGGATGGGGTGCATCCTCCCTACTACCATCGCCCGGCAAGGTGTACTGGCCCTCCCCTATTTTTCTCCAACAAGAAAAATGACCTCCAAGTTCTAAAAATAGAATATACAATGAAAATACATAAATTTCAACCCAGAATAATGAAGGCGGCTAGTTGACAAGCTAGGTAAGGATAAAAATCACATCTGTTGTGTGTGCCACCACGTCTACAACCCCTGGCACATCAGTAAATAGTAGTATCTCAGTTAAAACGGTGACAAACAAATGAACATAGGAATGAATACACAATAAGAAGGATCAAGGGTGGTGGTTACCAGGGGCGGGGGGGGGGGGGGTGCCAAAGGGTACAAACTTCCAGCTATAAAAGTAACAAGTTCTGGGGATCCAATGCACAGCCTGGCGATTATAGCTAACTATACTGCATTATACACTTGAAAGATCCTGAGAGTAGACCTCAACCATCCTCATCACAAAAAGAAATGGTAACTCTGTGACAGGATAGAGGTGTTAGCTGATACCCTGGTGGTGGTCATTTGGCAATATATAAGCATATTAAGTCAACACGTTTCACACCCTAAACTTATACAATGTTATATTTCACTTATATCTCAACAGAGCTAGAAAAATTTCATTACAAATTTTTTCAAAAGAGTCAAGATTGTCAGCCATAAAAAACAACAACAACAACAAAATCTTATCATTTGTGACGACACGAATGGACCTAGAGGGTATTGTGCTAAGTGAAATAAGTCAGACAGAGAAAGACCAATATCATATAATTTCACTCATATGAGGAATCTAAAAAACAAAATGAATGAACAAACAAAAAAGATCAAGGACTTTTAAGACTCAGTGACATCTAAAGTTGCTGAAAAAATGTATAGACATGTCCTTGAAGTATTGGTAGATAAGTTTCAAAAAGCCAATGAATCTCTTGTGTGGTTTCAGAAGAGTGTGTAGAGAAGTTTTCCCAATTATTGATCTGAGAAACAGAATTTTGATATATTTGATACATTGAATCCTGATGCCCAATCCTGATTGTCATACACATGGCTGGTGGGAAAGCTTTGTGCTGCTTAATGTCAAAATAATTTCATATCCTTTCATCTATTTGTGACCCAACAGAACTCAGCCTCTTCTGGCAATTGTTTTCTATTATTTGGTAAAAAAAAAAAAAAAAAAAAAAGTTTAAAAAAACAAAAACAGGGAACTACTGAAGATTTTTGAACAGGGAAAGACATCTCTTTGAGTCACAGAGCTGATTATTCAGCTCTGTGCCAAATACGCTGGAAACTGAAGAGACTGGAGGCCTAAAGATAGAGCACATGGCAAACTTAAATATTCTAGGCAAAGGCAATAACAGAATAAAAAATTAAAATTTAAAAGGAGGATGCCGAGATGAGAGACTTAAAGAGGAAACCAGAGGTACAACTGACAGACCTAACTGGAAGATCAGAAATAAAGAAAAGCACAGATCATGCCGACACGTCGACGCCAGACGGCTGAGTGAGCATCTGCGACATGACCAGAAAGAAGGGTATCAGGAGCACATGTGGAATGAGGTGATGTGACATGTCATCACACTAGTCAGAATAGCACACCATTTAAAATACAGGAATAGTTTCTTTCTGGAATTTTCCGTTTAATATTTTCAGACCACGGTTGACTGGATAACAGAACCATGGAAAGCGAAACCAAGGATAAGGAGACACTACAGAAATGAGCCTCATCTACAAGAAGCGAAAGTTCACTTAGTTCTGAGCAGCTGCTCCCCGTAACCGCTTCCTCTTGTCCGCTAAAGATCCATCAACAAGCAGAGCAGCACCCCACACCCCCCGGCCCCGGAATTGCCACATATTACACAATTTTAGAGCTTCGATTTTCAGTATTCTCTATTTAAAAACAGAAAGATGTGATGTAGAAATATTTCTATCAGAAATAGTAAAAAAAAAAAAATAGGTTTTGCATTTAAATGTTTATGCTTAAATTATCTGGGAAATTTGCTGACATGGAACAAGTCTTTCTTTGGCAATTCTGGGAAAATGAGGTGTCACCATCTTGGTTTAGCAACATTAAAGCATAGATTATACCCAGACAGTGAAGTGTTTGAGAGGCAATTTTGGTTTCCTCTTCAGAAAAGGGATCAGAGAGATTTTTTAAAAAATAATGACCATCAAGTACAGTAATGGCAAACACTCTGAAAATATGGAGTGTTGGAAGCCACCTATTATGTCTATTACATTTTAGGAAAGATAATCAGTCAATATTGCAATCTGAAACATAAACTTGCGGAGTGCTAAATCCTCTTCTAAACTGAACTTCAAAACCCTCAGAGATGCTCGTCTATGATAAACAAGACAAAGCAGTTTACTTCTGGCCCCAAGTTAGACTTTGAAGTTTGCATTTAAAGAACATATTTGGAAGTAGTTCTCAGAAAGAATGTTATTTATGAGAGGGAAAGGACATAGTACATCCTTTTAAATTTTATTTTTCAATCTCTGAGAAATGCATTAATGCCTCCTTTAATATGATGATTCATATCACCCCTTTAAAAACACAGCAAAAACAAAAACATTGTTAAAATTAGCGATTCAAAAATCCCACAATCTATGTCTATCTTGCAATCAAAAGACCATAATAATTGTAGCGACGCGATCATTTTATGCACCACAGAGAGAGAGAAACGTGAGCGCTACAGAAGTTGCCGCGTAACGCTTTCTGTAACACAGAGCTTGCACTGCACACTTACTGAGAGGGCTTTTTAATACCTATTGAGGTGCAGGGTTTTTTTTTTTTTATCTATGTCATTCTCAAGCCTATATAAAAATGAAAATATAATCTAAACAAGTTGGTTAAGGTATTCCTCGAGCCAACATTCCAAGTCTGATCTTGCAAAATATTTTCAGAGTCCTGGATGACCACGTCTTCCCACCTGACACTGCAGTCAGCCACCAGGAGTGCCGGTGATGCTGAACTGTCTCTGAATTTATTCCAAGTGGCTGACCTTCATTCCGCAAGGTTTCGTGCACAGGGACGAGCAATGACAGCTACATCAAGGCCACCGCCAAGACACGCCCCTTTTCCAGAGATGTTAAAATGTGAAGAATAAAACGTAAATGTTAGAACCTTTGAAATATGATACATCTTAAGAGCTAAGATATCGTAAAGAAATTGGCCTACGGCTCTAGTTTCTTCTAGGCATCTTGCAATATCTTCACTGTTCATCTGAGCTTATAAATCTGGAGTTTGAAAAGGTGTTGACTCCACCGTGAGGGTTCATTTAGAGCTTTAAAAAAGAAAACGGCGGCCTTTCTCCTGCTGCTTTCCCCGTAGCGAGGATGTCAGCGCCGGCGTGCCCACCGGCTGCGGCAAAGCTGTCGGCTCGCTTGCACGTACACAGCTCTGAACTCATCCTGTCCCCGCATTCCCAAGAAAAAAAAAAGGCCTTGCTTCTCAGAGGTTATAAGGAAATCTAAGATAGATGGCTTTATTTATTTATTTATTTATTTTGAGCAAATATTATCTTCTTATTTCAAGCTGATCAACTTGATTTCTGGAAATCAGGTTCGAATTCTCTGAGGCTATAAACACTGAGTCAGGCATGGAGTCTTGAAATCAAACCCTAGGAGTCAGAGGAGCATCGCACAGGTAGTTAAGACCTTGTTGTGCTCACGTGAGGAAGTTTATATTAAACCAGAGAAAATCGGCGACAAGATGAATCTAAACAAATATTACACCTGAATATATTATGCACTCTAAAATTTTAGCTTTTCAGATTTCATAGCAATAATAACTCAGATCAGCTTTGAGACTTTTTTTTTTCACTTACAAAAATCCCACAAGGTAGAAAACACAGAAATAGAGAAATATGATCTATAATTTATGTGCGGAATGTTTAAAAGGCTAAATTCTAAGCCACGTGCCCCCTGAAAACTCACATAGATGTGCGGCTGGATTTCGAGGTAGAGAGATTAGGGAGAAAAAAAACAGCAAGTGATGTGTTTTACTGGACACTTTTCTTGGGGCACATTTGTTATCTCTTTCAGACATGCGAATATTATCAATCTTTGATGAGAATCATGAAAGAAGAGGAACCTGAAAAAAGAATTGTAATAACTACAAAACCTTAAAAATAAAACTACATTCATGTGTACCTTCGTCTCGAGTAGGAAACAGTCCGCCAGAGGTGAAACTCAAAGCACGCAGCAGCTGCTGGCACAGGCACCAGTCGTGGAGTGTGACAATGCCACCGCCGGCCACCGCCGGCCACCGCCGGCCTCTGCGGGGCTGCCGACCGGGCACCCAGGGGCAGGCAGCGTGTGACCCGCTCCACAACGCTGCGACGCCCTCGCGTGAGGAAGAAAGAAATGGGACATTTCAGCTCTTTGTCGTTAAGCCGGTTTACTTACTGGAAGATTTTTGTGTTTCCTTGGACTAATCAGTTAATGCGGGGGAGAGTCCTAATTTCATTTGTTGAGAAAAAATTCTGCACCTTTTCCCTGAATGCGCAAGGAGTGATAAGAGGTAAGGTGACCAGCTACCTTGAATTACTGAGGCAACAGAAGGATCTGATAGAGGGAGGTAAAGGAATTCAGAAAAATGACAACAAAGAAGGCAGGTGGCCCATAAAAAACTCCTAGTAGCTGGCATGGCCAGAAAATGTTTAAAAAGTATTGTCCTGATTTTATTTGCTTTTTTTTTACTTTCTGTCTTTATTAACCCATATTAACCATCAAACCTAAGACACGTACATGGACGACCTTGTTGTAGCATAGCTTTTTGGAACTAAAAAACCACAGCTGAGCAGACTGGAGATCTTCCCACCTCGAACCAAGAATCGATAGAAATATCAGGCAAGTTGGCATGCCTCTCACAATTTTTAAGATGGGGGTCAGTCTATATTTGAATATATACCCCCAAAAGCTGGTAACTAATCCTGGAAAGCTGGAGTATTTGAGACATCTCTACCTTACTGTATAATACTCTACTGTATAATAATGCTTGTCCTAAGTTACTTAGTGTCAAAGAATCTGAAAAGCTGCTTTAGAATAGGAAGAGATTCGTGGTTTACTAAGCATATATATTACTTTTCGTATTTCTATTCTTTTAGAGACATATTCTTCTAAATTACTCACGTCTTTGGCTCAATGTTTTCTACTATGTTTATCATTTCTAAATGTTCCCATCAAATAAAACAAAACATCTCCTCTCTCATCCCAAAAAATATAGCCAAATCAATCAGTATTATTCTCACTCAAATGTATAGATAGGCTGTCACATACTTACTTGTGAACCATTTGGATAGAAATACAGAAAAAAGAACATTCTCGATGTCAGCTAAGCATAATCACTCGTATGGACCATAACTGATGCTGAAACCAATTTCTTCGTTAGTATAGGAGATGGCTGGGAAATGGGCCAAATCTTTAAGGCCCGCCTGTGTCAAATCAGACTCTGGGAACTGATTCTATGAGGTAATATATTTGCCAAAAAAAAAAAAAAAGCAGCCTGGGATGCAACAATTAGGTAGAACAAATAAAGAACAGATATTAAATGGAACAAAGCTGAAGAGTTGCAGAGTCCTAGGAATAATTCCAATCATTGCTGTTTCAAAGGACAAGTTATAAAACGCTCTCAGAAAACAAAGGAGATTTTGGTCTCTATATGGGTATTGCCAGCATAGCATCCGGGAAAAAGTGATACATGCTCATAGGGAGGCCCTTGACTTTCAACAGGTTCTTTGTCTTCTTTTGCTAATCCTAAAACAATTCGATTTACCAAAGCTCTACTGGTAGAGGCTTTCTTACAGCCGATTTGTTTTCTTTGTATATGGATTTTGTGTCTTGCAAACTTGCAAAAGTCACCTATATTTGTAGATTCCACTTGACTTTCTACAAATGATGACTTTTCTTCTTTTCTAAAATACTCATTTAGTGCTATACATTTTTCTCTATTTACTGTTTAGCTGCACCTCACAAATTTTAACTGTTGCGTTTTAGTTTCATTCACAGCAAAATACTTTTGAATTGTCCTTTTCATTGTTTTCTGTGAACAACGATTTATTTAAAAGTGTGCTATTTACTTTCCAAATATTGAAGATTTATCCCAGTATCTATTATCGATTTCTAATTTAATTCCTTTGTGGTCAGAAAATATAGATCGTATGATTTTAATCTTTTAAATCTTACTGAAACATTTTATGGCTCAGCATGTGATCTATCTTGATAAATACTTCTTGTGCATTAGAGAAGAAAGTGTGTTATTCTATCGTTAGTCGGAAGGTGGCATAAATGTCAATTAAGTCAAGTTGGTTAATGGTGTTTTTCAGCTCTAATCTTCCTAATATCCTGTCTTCTTATTCTATTAATTATTGAAAGTGGGTGTTGAGATTTTTAACTACAATTTTGGATCTATCTATTTCTCCTCACAGTTCTATCAGTTTCCGTTTCATGTATTTGGAAGTTCTGCTATTGAGTGTGTCGATATTTAGAACTGTTGTATGCCAGGGGTACCAAAGAGCTGCTGTAACAAATGCCTAAAAATGTGCAGCTGGCTTTGAAATTTAGTAATGGGAAGAGGCTGGAGAAATTCTGAGGTGCATAACACAAGAACAGACATTTAGGAGAGCCGCAGAGAAAGCTTGCATGTTCTCAGAGCGCACGTACAACCTCGGGTGGACTCTTGGTAGCAACGAGGATGGTAAAGGCCGGTCTGGTGAGGTCTCGGAAGGAAATGAGAACCATCTTGGTGTACCCTGGAGGAAAGACGACCCTTGCCATGAAGCGGCAGAGACCTTGGTAAACCGTGTTTCGGTTCCAGTGTTTTATGGAAGGTCGAACTTGGGAAAATGAAACTGTGGTTTCGCTGAGGAGGTTTCTAAGCAAAGCACTGAGGGGGACTTGATTCCTCCTGACTACTTAGAGCAGAATGCCAAGAAAGAGAGACAGATTGAAGACGTAGTTGTTAAGTAAAAAAAGAACCAGAGCTTGAAGTTCTGGAAAAATCTCAGCCTATCTACATTGCGAAAATGAGAGAGCCAAGCTATAGACAGCAGATCCTTATCCTTTGTCCCAGACGCCTTGTGTACGTCTTTCCTTTATGAGACAAAAACATGGCGTCTAGTACAGCCAACGGGCATTGTTTATATTACCCTAAGTTCCCTTTTTAATTAGCGATGGCAAGATCAGAAGCAGTGCAAATAAAAATGGCATAAAAACATAGCCCATCACTTTTAGAACTGTTAATGAATGCCCCGTGGATGTTTTTTAATTGAATGAGAACAGACAAGGAAATGTCTCCATAAAACTGTGGCTTCTCAGGGAAAAGTGTTAATACTATGTAAATTAAAATGTGAAAGTCTAACTGAACTCAGCAACACCAAGAGTTGTGCATATTTCATCACGATTCACCGAAGAACAGAGCCCTCCAAACTGCTGACAGCCTGTCATATCTCTAGCTTAGGCATTTTATATTTCTGCTCTTATTTTGTATTACAGTGTAAGCAAGGAGTTTTGACCGCCTTCAAAGGGATTTTTCCAGGTAAGGAGCAGGTATGTGTGTGTGTTGCGGGGGCAGGGTGGAACAGAAGACAAATCTGATTTCATTCCTTGAGAAAATTTTGTCAAGGCTCAAGAATTCTTGAGAAATGGAAGTAACTGTACAAACATCCCCTAAAAAAAACTTTTGACCCAATGTGATTCTTAAATTTGTCAGTTAGGCAAATATGTTTTTTTTAAAAGTCTGAAATGAACTTTTGTGGGGTATTGGTTACAGATATTAAAACATAAAACAAGTAGAATTCCTATTTTCTTTATATTATTTAAATGTTTAAAAAAAGGCATTTATACTCCCAATCTTTTTCTCATTCCTTACCAACTGCAGGCAAAAACTGTTTAACCATTTACCCTTTGGTAGCACAGTTAAGAGAAATCATTAGTCACGATGTGTATAATCTTTATAAACCTTAGCTTGGCATTAGCTAAGAGAAAACCTGAGGCTTTCCAAACTAGAAAAGATATATTGTTTTGTTAAGACTTAATAGATCTATATTATGGACATTTAATTGCTTTGGGTGAAAAGCTAGAACACGGAAGAAAATTTAAAAACAATAGAAGTGTTTTTCATAAATAAATACAAAATCAATAGTTTAAGCTACAAAAAAAAAAAAGAACTTTTTAATTTACTTGGCATGACATTTGCTATACAGAGCGATTCATCACTTTCCAGAAGTGCAAATCACAGTTACATTTATTCAAAAAATGTTTACTGAGCACCTGCCATGCGCCCGGAGAAAGACACAATGCTCGGCCTCAAGGGGCTCTGCTCAACAAGGAAGACCCACGGTCTGGCCACCAGCGGCAGTGCCAAACGGTGCAGTCAAAGTATTTACATAACGCCATGGGGAAGGGAGAAAGCCAACATTTGGAAGCTGTGACGGTGAGTGAGATCAGAGTTTGAAGAAAATGTCACAGAGAAAGTGACCTTTAAGCTAGATGGTGCTTCAGAGATGAGAATGATTTCATTAAGCAGAACTAGGGGAAGGTCACTCTGGACAGTGAGATCACAGTGTTGAGAAGAGCCAAAGTGACAGGGACTCAACACAGCCTTGCAGGCGTGTGGTCCAGGGAGCAGCAGGGAGCTTGTTAGATGCGCAGAACCTCAGGCCTCACCCAGATCTCCTGAATCAGGGTCTGCATTTACCGAGATCCCCTGGAAAGCTCTAAGCACCTTATAAATCAAGAAGCGCTAGAGTAAACGGGGGAATAATGGTGTGGGAGGAGTAGCTGCAGAGACAGACAGATGGCCTCGATAGATGCCGTGGAGTTCGTACCAACCAGAAGGACTTATGGGTTTCTTGAGTGAAGGAGTGAGATGTTCTGTGACTCGTCAAGACAGTTCTAGCAATGCTGCAACCCAGCCCAGACAAAGATATTACGAGGAAAAAAAAAAAAAAGTACAGACAGACATCCCTTACGAACACAGATATAAAATTCTTCAACAGATATTAGCAAACCCAATCCAGCAATGTCGTAAAAGGATGACATATCTCACCAAGTGGGTTGTATGCCAGTGTGTAATGCTGGTGCGACATTTGAAAATCAACCAGTGGGACTGCCACGCCCATTTGAGATGAAAGAGGAGAGGCTAGATTCACACTCTCTCTCGAAACACCTGAAAAAACCAGGCGAAATATATGAAACCACAGCACTCAAAACTGGATACTGGGCGATGAAGGACAATGATCCCTCAGAGACAAGGCAATGTTGAGGGGAGCCCTCTGACTACCCGGCTTACCACCCGAGAAAGTCCCCAGGGTGGGGTGCAGGGAGGGGGATGTCAGACAGAGCCACCATCCTCCAGAGTTGAGGAGACAGGGCTGGGGGTCCGGGGAAGCGAAGGCGCTGGACTTTGGATCAGAGGACTAGAAGAGACGAGAAAGAGAACTCTTGACATCTGCAGGTGTTTGCACACTGTTCAGTCGCGTACTGATCACTGCATGTGTTTGAGGAAACCACCTGAGGCCAGGCAGAGAACCTCATGAAAGGTTAGAGGGAGCAGAGTCCACGGCCAAACGAGGTCAGGAATAATGCCTGTCCCCACCATCAGAGCCGAAAAGGAGTATGTGCCTGTGCGTGAAAGGGTGAGATAATACGTATAAATGGGCTGCAAGAGCTCCATGGTAAGAAAGAATTTCAGTTTGGAAACCTCTGGATTCTGAAAATCATTGGGATCTGAGTAAGAAAGCTTTTGAATAAACCTAAGTGTTAATTTAATTAAGTCAAATGTAAATTGCCTTACATGTTATAATAATCAAATTAAATTTTAAATCTAAAATGTGACTGAGTAACAGATCTGGACAGTACACTGTTTTCCAGTTAAAAATTTTAAGGTTCTTAATATACAGAAACCATTCTACTAATCATATTAAAATGCTGTTATATATTAGAAAAGCATAAGTGAATTGTCACAGTTCTATTTTGATATTTGGTATTATTAAGAATGCCTGTATTTTAAAAATCTTGTCTCACTGGATCTCTGTGTGACCTACCAGTTTAACCTTAAAATTTATTTTAAAAAGTAATGTAATCCTATACATTTACCAACATTTAAATTATCTGAAAGGTAAGAAGTAATTAGCATCAAATGTTTCTTAAAGATCATCTGCTTTTAATATTTCCTCAGTTGTCTTACCAGCCTTCACTATGGGAAATACTAACAACTTTTAAGAGGGGGAGAAAAATTGGTCAAATGGATCATTATACAATAAAGTTGAAATAATAACATCCAAAATATGCTGGTGAATGCTTTTTTTAACCTATCTTGCAAATGTTTCAACTCTATGTTTTTAATTATGTAATCTGTTCTCTTGAAAAAGGAAATAAGTACTTATGTGGCCTCCAGAATTATTTTACAGACCACTTTAGGGCGTTATTAATAACTTCCGGCAATCAGATTTTGAAAAATGATTATCTAAAACAATTTAGTGAAGCCTTAGAGGTTTTTAAATATCATATTGAAAAACAGTTCATTATATGTTAATATGTTTTGGATTAGAATCATGTTAACTTGTCATTGTAATTTCAGTTAAAAACACTAATCTAATAATTAAGTTAGTGTCATTAAGGAGCATCCTTAATAAAGAACATCTACTAAAAACATATATACTAGTTTTAGATGTTATCAAATCTCAGTTTAATTCAAATAGATATAAAAATTTGGACTTCAAATAATTCCATTTATATGCATGTAGATGTTCCCACAGGCTGTCCAAAGTCCCTACACCATGTTCATTTTAAGATGGATATGCACAGCATTTACTTCAGTTCACAAAGTGTGGACAGAAAACAATCTACAGAAGCTTTTACAGGGTTTAAAAGAGTTCTTATCACCCATGCCAACTGTGCTTCTCTGAACACAAAACTGCTTTTGAAACCAAGCATTCATTTGCTAAAACAAGGCATCTGCTGTTAAAGAGATTGATTATCCTGGGGCCTGACCTAATTGGGAGATTAGATATGGTTCCTACTCTGGATGGCATGGTTTAGAGAGAAAAAAATCAGACCAGAAAAAGAGCAAACTTCTTTTGAACAACAGTGTACTTTTATTTAATTCTAATTTTCTTTAAATAGAAACAAACAGTATTGCAAATGTCCGATCGGTTGAAATTAGCGTTATGTATAAACTACAAATTTGTTGAGTTCACCATGTCATTTCTTTAGTAACAGGTACATATTCACTTTCATCCAATAAACCAAACATTACTAAAAATTGACTTTTTTGTCACATCCCACTGAGTCAAGATCACTGTATGATACACCACACGCAATGGCACATTCACACACACACACACACACACACACACACACACACAAATCTGGCCTTTTACCAATGGTGCCCTTTCGCTGCTTTCTATTGCCAGTTAGGTACTGGATTTTCCCTCCAACCACAGACAGCACCTCACTGCTGTGGCTAATTGCATTTTTCTTCCTACCCTTTGACAACCAGACCTTTGTTAATGCTATTCATCAATATATCGGACTCAGGTCATCCATCCCAAACGTGACAAAAGACACAGATGCCCATGGAAATCGCTCTCCCCAAAAGTCCGCGCCCTCTTCTAGCAGTCACAGGCCCGCGCCCCCTCCCACCCTTCTTCGCTTCCTTTGTTGTCACTCTGTCATGCTTGGAAAAAGCGGCTACTCATGGGCTTCACGAAACGCTATGCTTTGTTTACGCAATAAATCAAGTAACCAAGTTAATCATGAAGCTAGATGTAATTTTCTATACAAAACTCCAAAATAGCTTATTCCAGTTGAACTTCAAAACAGATCCATTTCCCAGAATGAAGTCTTCTACTCGTTTTGTTTTTTTTTAAACCTTTCTTGGACTCTCAAGATAAAACCAAGTTGATTGTCCTCTTTCACTGAAGAAAGAAGGTTTCAAGTAGAAATGCTCGAGCAGAAGCGCGGGACTGAATTATTCATAAAAAACCTCACAATTAAGAAGTCGATTTTACTACTTGATACTTTATTGCTTTCAGTACTATTTGCATTAATTGCTCAGAATTTCTACCTTCTAAAGCCTTAAGTAACTTATAAGTAATTTTGAAATACTTAGAAACTACCATAAAGATTCTTTTAAAGGAAGTTTATTATAGATTTAAATGACACAGGGAACATACTATGTGTGTAGATACAGCCATATTCGAGAATCGAGACTTCTCTCCATTTGCTTTTTACTCTTTATATATTTCCACCTCATATATTTTAATAGTCACTATTTTTAGACACTAAGTCACCATAAGACAGAAACAGATAATTTGTTAAACAGAAAAACAATTTATCCATAGAGAAACCAGCAGCAATACATATTTTAAGGAAAGCATAACAAACTAATATATGTGATTTTCTGATCTCAATTTTAAAGACTTTAAAATTCAATTACGATTGAGTGAAAATTTGGTAAAATCCTAAAAAACTTAGAAGGCTACTAAAGCTACTACCTCTATCTTCCACTCACAAATACAACCGTGCAAAATCTAATATGTTCATCTGTTCATTAAAAGAACAAAAAGGCAGAAATACTTTATTGAACCTATGTAATAAAATGACATCAACTACTAGCAACCACTAGAGCCTAGCAAACATTATGGAACGCATCAGCAACCTGAGGCACTGGACAGCGCAGGCCATCCGCTTACGGGACTGCTCTGTGGTGAGGCCGACAGGGGCAGGTCTCGTCCCAACCGCTTCAGTCTCCTAGGAGGAGTCTTCGTACTTGCCCAAGGGCATACGTCATGGCAGCCCTTCCCACACTCCTGAGCTCTTCCTAAGGCATCGTGGGACAGTAACATTCAACTTTGTAAGCCCCTGAGATATTCACTTCTGTGTTATAACAGTATTTTTAGCTACTCTTGGGAGTTAAATATTATAATTTCTTATCAATTCAATGGAGACTAAAGGTAACTCAAAACTATTAAGACTCAATGTAGAATTCCAAAAACAAAAAGAAACCTACCTTATTAATAATCTTTTAATTATACAAACCCATAACCACACCTAACTTTTAAGAATAACGAAAATCTGTGAATACACTTTAAATATCTAAATGCTGCAGTCTGTTGCTTCTCATACTAGGATCTATAAGAATATTCTTAGAGATATACTAATTGAATGGAACTTGATTTCAAGTTTTATTGTTAAGACACTATAACACGGGTTTAAAAAGGCATAATCTGGATGATCCGAAAGACTACCTAAAAGAGAATTGTCATTTATTTCAAAAAGATAGCATCTTTATTTACAAACAAATTGGGACTAAGCGATCATAAAAAGACGTCATTGAATTTTGAATCCACATGATCTCCAACATCACACCCAAACCTCTGGAGTTCAGTAAGCCTTTTTGTTGTTGGCTGATGTTAAAGGGGTTATGTACATTACTCGAGAATGAAAAACACTGCCATATTCAATTTATAAGGGGAAAACCCCAACATAAATAATGGAATTAATGTGCATGACCGATCTGTAACCTGATGAATACAGCTTGACTACCGTATTGTTCGAATAAGCTATAAACACAAGGCAAGTTATAAGAGAAATGTTCTAGTTGAAAAGGCCAAGTTTATCTAAATAGAAAAAATGTAAATGAATTTAAAGAAAAGTGATTTTTTGTTTTCACAAAACTTTTTCTTCCTATAAATGTTTAGAAAGTAGTATTGACAAATATTCCTATAAATGTTTATAAAGTGGTATTGACAAAAAAAAAGACCCATATTTATGGTTTATTTATTTTGTTCTGTCTATGGAACTCCTCAAAAGATAGTTTTTCACTTATTCAAACATCTTAGTTTTATCATTAGTTAGTAGATTTAGCAAAATTAACTCAGCTATATTTACATATTAAGTAATAATATAAATAACTCTACATATATAAAATATTTAGAAGCAACAAGCAAAAATGTACTATAGGCATAAATTGACCAAATATAATATATAATTACAAAATCACTTAACACATTAAATCTATTTTCATTAATTTAATAGTAATCATGGCCTTTTAATTCTTCATAGTTTCCATATCTGAAACTGTTCTGGGTTGTTCTAAATTTCAGTTATATTTTAAAATATACTGTGCTTTCAAACCCAAGTGATTACAGGACCCATTCTTCATATTTCATAGACATATTACACACACATACACATACACACACACACACACACACACACACGTATTGCCTCAAACAGTCTTTGGGAATTAAACATAAACAAGATTATCATCTACCTTTCAAATTATACCTTTTGGTACCTAACCATGGTTGAGCTATCAAAAGACTTCGAAGTGACTATATATATCACTATCATAATAGGATTATAATGAAATTATCATAATAAAATCATAATAAAATATAGTAATGCTTTCTGATAAGAAAATAGTCCATGGTTTTCATTACAAAACTTATGGAATCATTACTATGTTTTCAATAACATTTAGTACTTTAAATTTTTACTAAAGATAAAATTTTAATATCTTATTAAGCCACTGCTTATTAATAAAATGTTGGGATTCAAATTTGTTGTGCTATCTTCATAAGCATGTGAACCAACAGTCAAAGAGCCCTTTGGAAGAAAGTATGTGGGGAAAATGGGTCTTTAGGAAACTTACATTATGCAATTTAATTCTTAAACCCCTGAAAAAATATAAACATTCATGAGATCTACAAAATAAACCTTAAGTAATCAGAGCAGAAACTTTCCAATTTTAATTCTTGCCCTTCACTTCAAATGAGAAATAATCTATATAAGAAAAAAAAGAAAACTTCAAAATTTATGACAGCATCCTTGTTTTCAAAGAAGCCAATTCCTCAGACTGACATTACGAAATACCTATGTGCACCAAGATTTTTTTCAAATTATTGTAGATGAATGTCTTAGTAAAGTTATCATAAAGTTTTATCAGATTTAGAATTAACTGCTCTATTTCAAGATGTTAGCCTCGAGAATAAAATAACACCTGACAGTTTGAAGAAAAACTCTCCAAAGTCTATAAGAATGACTTAACTACCTAAAATGTTCTTTTTCACATAAAACAAAGTAATATGCAAATTAAATGTAAAGATAAGTACATATGTACATGTGTGCACATACTAAATGTTTAAAAGGATGCCAGTTCTGTAATATATTATGATTCAACAATTCATTCTGATGTAGCCCACATACAGGAATACCATAGGAAGCACTAAATTTGTTTTTCCTTCATTCTACTTTAAACTGAAGCACACACACATTTTTAAAAAGTATTATAAAAAGCGTTTTTAAAAAGTATTGTTTCACATGTAAACAGTGCCATCTTCTGGCAGTTGGAATTGTTTGTGTTAACGTAAAATTTATCACGGGATGTCACTTCCGTTTTCTTGACAAGTTATGTGTACAGTTTATTGAGTAAAAATCCTTAGTCTAAAACCAGTTAATTCCTTAAAAATAACCTTTAAAAAATAAGAGCATCTTTCTGCACATCTTCAGATAGATATAATTTAAAGAGAGAGTATGTCAGGAACCCTTGGTTCTGCTACTACATCTACTAACTGGATGCTGAACCTTAGTCTAATTATACAGCTGCTCTGGACCTCAGTTGCCACACCTGTAAGATTGCTCAACTTAGTCATTGCTACTTCTGTCCTAAAATTCCACTTGATTCTAGCCTTGGAAATGTTTGAGTGGTTCTAGTTTCAGCGACCTAATGTGGAATACAGGCCTGTTTCTGACACACTTTTTCATAGTTATCTCTTTTTATTAATATGGATTTGTTTGGTTATGCACATCCCTTGAATTTTTATCAAAAATAAATCTTAATGAATACTTCATCCTGTCCAAATAGCTTTCTTCTAAACATTACACATTAGAAGGAATTGATTAAATCGTGAATAAAGGTAAACTCAAGTAACTGAAAACAAGAACAAAAATGTGCAACGGTAAGAGTGCATGCTTTAGAGGAGATGGAGCCAGGGGCAGGGCAAGCACCGCAAAGTTAATGGGAAAGAAGGCCCTCAAAGCTTCTGGATTCTTAAGTGTCACTGCAATAAACAGGAAACAGAACAGAACAGGCTCAGAGTCTGGGCTGCTCCTCCTAACATTCCTACAGTTTCTGCCAACATCACGCTGTACTGCAGGCCTGCCACCTTGGACTTATCTCTACTACCATTTCATTCTTCCTCCATTACAGTCATCAACCCAATTCTTGTTTCAAAATGTCTTGTTCTGATGCATACTTCTTATTCAAACCCACTGGCATCTTTCTAGCTCTCGCTCTCAACCTCCTAGGCCTGCACTACTAAAATATCTATCAGAGTCTTCTGCTTTTCAAAGAGAGATTTAAGGACTTGCCTCAGAATCATCTGGGATGCTGGCTAAAACATGCCTTCCTTGAGACCCCATAAATAGATCAGCTGTGTCCAACAGTAATATAACATGAGCCACATGTGTGATTTTAAATGTTCTGGTAATCATGTTAAAAACTGAAAAGAAACAAGTGAAATTATTTTAATATTTTACTTACTTTGATGCATGTAAAATATAATTTCAATTTGTAATCAATTTAACAGTATATTTTTTATACTGTCTTCGAAATCTGTTTTATACTTGTAGCATACCTCAATTCAGCCCAGCACATTTCAAGTGCTTAAGAGCCACCTATGGCTAGTGGCTATGGTCCTGGGCTGAACCAGACTTGGAGAAGGAGGAATAGAAGCCAGGAATCTATGTGCTGATTGAAATATCCAAAGGATTCTTTCACACTCTCAAGTTTGAGGACTGTCACTCTAGACTGTCCTGTACACAATTTATTCTATAACCTTTACTGAATTTACATTTGACGAAAATGTCCCTTTAATTATGTCAATCTAAGAACCTAGAAATCTCTGGTAAGTCCAGTTCAATCAACTCAGATGGGTGTTCAAAGCTCCCTAAAAATGGACTCACCTTATCCATCCAACCTGCTCTCCAATTGGAAAATGTTTTGAAATTTTCCTAGGCAAGTATTCAAATGCTCATTCATTCAACAAATATTTGTGGAGCAGTCACGAAATGTCATCATGGAACCTCCACCAAACAGGTTAGATACAACACACAATTCACCTTGTATTACAACAATGTAATTGTAACAACGAAAGCAGTGCTCTGAAACACGCCATGAGGTGCTGTGAGAATATAAGAGCAGGACCTTATAGTCTGAGGGGTCAAAGAAAATTTCTTTAATGTAGTAACATTTAAGTTAAAAAAGAGTATAAATGTAATTAGGAATTTGAACAGATAAAATGAAATTTCTAGGCAGAGGAAAGAAAGTACATTACAAAAAGCCCTAAGGTGGAAAAGTTAGTAGCGGAGCAGGCAGGTAGGAAAGTAACCCGAAAGGCGACTGAAGTAGCCAGAAGCCAGATAAGGCCAAGCTTGTGAGGTTTCAATGTCTTTAGCTCAGGTATGCACATTTACACAGAACTAGACCATACACTCCTTGAAAAGTACAGACCACATCTTCTGAACCTTAATTATTTCTTATCTCTCCTCACAGAGCAGAAAGCATTTAATAAATACTTCCTCTATATATGGAAAACATGTATTTTACTAAGCTTTTAAATTTTACAATCTTCAAATTATACTAACATTTATTTGCATGTTCGGATAGATAATTTACAAACTATTTTACTATGAAACTCAAGGAAGTCTTCCCTGAAGTGCTGAATATTAATATAAAGTTCCTTAGAAAAACAGAGACAATTTTTATATGGAGTAAGGTGTCCATTGTGGTCCACACGCGTGACTCTAGAATTCTGGCTCTAACCCAACGTCCTAGTGGAAGGAGTGAAAAGATGGGGATTTAAACACACACGTACTCACGCACCACCAAGACTAAAGGATGTTAAAGGAAACATTTTATTGGGTCAAGTCAGCCTGTTATTCCTTTGTTTTATTCTTCAAACTGATTAAAATTGTGATAGAATTCTATGATGGCCCCTCCAAACTCATGGCCTTAGGGGGCACATCGCATAGAACCCCTCTCCTGGAGTGTGGCCAGAACCTGGGATGATGACGGGATACCACTGCCAGAATTAGGTTTATCCAGGCGAGATTATCAGGTCTGACCTAATCAGGTGAGCCTTTAAAAGGGGCCTTGAAATCAGAGACTTAAGTGTCACAAGGCCTATGGAAGGACTATCTGGCTAAGGCACAAGACTGGCTCTGGCCAACAGCTAGCAAGACAAGGACCTCAGTCCAAGAACCACAAAAACACTAACTCTGGCAACAACCAGGGGATTGGAAGAGGACCCCAGACCTTAGCTGAGATCCCACGTGTAGACGCCTTTATCTGCAGCTTGTGAGACTGGCAGAGATACGCCATGCCCAGACTCCTCGCCTACAGGATGCAGAAAATAAATGTTTCAAACCACTAATTTGTGGTAATGTGTTATGGTTATGTAGCAATAGGAAACAACTCAGGCATTCCTCAATTAATTAAATAACAATTAAGTATGTCCGGTGAAGTTTTTCAGACCCATTTTACAAATAATTTTTCTGGCCGCTTTAAGAATAAAATTGTTTCACAATTGACGTGAACATTAATTATACACCATCTCCCTAATACTTCTCAGCCTAACATGAAATCACTAAATTTGGGAATCAAAATTCCCTGAAAAGTACTTGTCAGTGGGCCTTTTTGGGGACCTGCCGCCGCCTGCCGGTGGGCAAGGTGGACGGAGCCCAGACTGGGCCTCCAGATTCGGTCCCCGCCCCCACCACCACGCCGTCCCATGTCGGGCTGCGGAGGAGGCTAGCCAGCCCAGGGCCAACAGCAGACGAGGGGCAGAAAAGCGGCTGCGGCTCGACGGCCTAACCTGTCCCATTTCTCAGGGAAGGCCGCGATCCCGCAGCAAGCAGGCCCCCGAAGGCTGTGGCTGGGCTGCCAGCACGCAGTTGCTCTGTGAACCCCCAAAGCATTTGACAAAAGCTTCGACGGTGCACTGGGGAGCATCGCGGCCACTTAAGCCACAGCTGGCGGACAACTCATAGCACTTGGAGAACATTTTTGAAACTCGGAAGTCGTGCCTCTGGTCGCGCGGTCCTCCGGCCTAGGGAGCAGACACTTGCATCGGAATCTACTCGCTTCCCTCGGCCCCATCGATTTGACCACGCCCAGAAGGGACCCAAGGGACCGAGCAGCAGGTGAGCACCC
>NW_006440645.1:2992310-2992824 GCF_000325575.1 Pteropus alecto | reverse complement strand
CCTGCCCCGCGGGGGAGTCCGGCAGGGGGGATGCGGGCGCCACCTCCGGGCACGACCCCAGTCGGTGGTGGAGGAAGGGGTTCAGCGTTGCCCAGGCCTCCCGCGACGTAGCCCCTTCCCCTGAGCGCTTCCAAAGTGCAGCCCCGCTCCAGCGACCAAGGACAAAGTGCAACTGGGTGAGGTCTGGTGTGCATTTTCACCCGTCCCACCCTCAGGTGACTCTGAGGGTGGTGGGGATGGACTGCACTTTGGGGAGCGCTGTTCTGTACCAGGCCACTTGGACCTTCTGATAGAACCTGGCAGGACTTGCAAGGGGAGAAAAGCAAAGAGGGTGAGGCTTGCTCGAGGCGCAAAAGGCTGCTCTGACATCCTCTAACGGCGTAATCTGAGCTTGGACTCCGATTACAGCGAGGTGAGATTTGGCAGTGGTAAACTGCACGTCTGCCATTTTTCATTTATTGCCACATAAATGCAGGTAATTCTTTTACTTAGAAGCAGGATTTTGAGGATGTTT
>NW_006440645.1:2978889-2992254 GCF_000325575.1 Pteropus alecto | reverse complement strand
GTCTAGGCATTTACAGCTTAATACCAGTAATGAAACCTTTGCCACATCTAAATATGTTTTATTTTCCGGTATTACAAAGTGACAGTGACTCGTCCTGAACATTTTTTCTGTTTACAGCATTTGGCATCAACAGCATTTTGTATCAGCGTGGCGTATATCCATCTGAAACCTTTACTCGAGTGCAGAAATATGGACTCACCTTGCTTGTAACTACTGATCCTGAGCTCATGAAATACCTGAATAATGTGGTGGAACAACTAAAAGGTATTTAATTGTTGGAAACAGTTTTGAGTTTTTTCACACCATCTAGGATCCACATTTTCTAGCATCTTCGTGGTCATTTTTCAGCTTTGTATATAGAAGGTATAAAACACTGTCTCATATATAGTGACTCAGTTGGGAGGAAGCAAATAATATAAATTGAAAGAAAGTCCACTCTTGTCCCATGACATTTTTGAGTGGGCAGATTCCTATTTTGATATGGCTTAACAAAACTCTCCATCAACTTCAACTATTTCCATTCGTCTTTTTAAAAAATCCTACCAGTGAGTCAGTGAGCCTTTTCTAAACATTCATTATTTTTTTTTTTTCTTTAGCTCAAGAAGTTGCCATACTGTTGGGTCAATACTTGTTTTGCATCTGTTTTTTTCTTTCTAGAATTCCATTAGTTTTGCTTTCATGTTTCTTTCCATTTAGGACCCTCACTTCCTATTTTTCTGAGTTGTAGGATATTCCTCCTTGTCTTCCCACTTCATCTTCCAAAGTTCTAGTTCCAAAAAATGCTACAGTGGTCATCTTTTTTTAAATTTTTTAAATTCATGAATCATTTAGTTTGTTTCAAGTAGCTTCATTTTAAAAATTCCATCGTATTTTTATTAACTTCAAGGCTAAATCACCCATGAGCCTTCGTAGGGCTGCACTGGTCTGACCGGTCCTGGAACCTCCAGGCACCGATGGATCTGTCTTCATCTTGGCTTGATGGAGAATCGAAACTTGCCTAAGCTACTGGACTCTGGGGTTGTCCCCTTTGAGAGTACGCTGATGACATTTCATCTCAGACAGACTTTCCTATTTAACATCTCTTATTTTCGTAAAAATGGAGGATTTGCGTCTCTTCAGGGCAAATTGTTCAGTCTGCTTTGAATCCCATCCCTCTGAATTTCTTATGGGCTCTAGCCTATTTCTTTCTTGTGTTTTTGACTTAATTTGTTTTGATTTGGATCATTTCCAATTTTAAAAGAAAAAAATTACCGCCCAATCTCTTCCTTTTCAGAGCTAAAGTTGTTAGTCTGTACTAGGGGTCAGCTAGGCTGAGAGGCCTGATCCAGCATATAGCCTGTTTTTGTAGTCTACAAGCCAAGACTATGTTTACACTTTTAAAAGATTGTTTTAGGAAAAAAAAAAAAAAAAGCAACCAAGACCTAGGTGGCCCACATTCCTTAAATATTACTAAGTTATTTTCTGTCTCTTTAAAAGCCCCTGCTGGTTCCTGAATATACTACTCCAATTTCCAGGATGAATTCAAGGCTCGATCTCAGGCCCCTTCTCACTGTGATCTCTAGAGTCTCTGACAGTGCATAGCTTCACTGACAGCCTAATTGTTGACTCAAAACTTCCATCTAACGCGTCCTCCCTGACGCCAGGTGCACTGGCTCCCCTTATATCTTTATGGGACCATCCCAGAGATAACTTTAGACTCAGGGCGTGAAAACTAAATCTAAGGTCATCGTTTCAGTCCTCTGTCCTCTTGGTGACTGGACCATCCCTCCCACCAGTGATCAGCCAGAATCTGGGGGCTATCCTACAGATACACTCTCTCCTGTCCTTCAGTATATTAAATGCTTTTGAGTCTCAGACCTAAATTCATAGTTTAGCTAGAACTCCCTCAGGGAGTCAGCTTTTGCCATTTTATGCTCGCTTTGCTTCGTATATCACACCTAGCAGTTCTCATGGTAATTTCACGTTTACTGGTGCAAGGACTAGTGCCCGTCTCCCACACTTGTACCGTGGGTTAGGACAGAAGTACTGCATGTCTCCTGCTCAGCACCCAGCACCACACCTGCACAAGTGCTGAGAATTCGAAAACAGGAGCCGGGTTATTATTGATGGGGCAAGTTTCCTATGCAGGTTGGGGTTCCAGAATGCCAGTGGTAAGAATCTGCCGAGGGCGTGAGCTGGGACCTGAGAGAGTCACTCTGTGATGCAGCAGAGCAGAAACGGTGCCTTGTTGTGTATTGCAGATTGGTTATACAAGTGTTCAGTTCAGAAACTGGTGGTAGTCATCTCAAACATTGAAAGTGGCGAGGTCCTGGAAAGATGGCAGTTTGATATTGAGTGTGACAAGACTGCCAAAGATGATAGGTAAGTATGAATTAAATTGTTTCCACTTTTATACATTTTTTCCAAAATGTTTTCTTTACTAGATGAGTTCTGATTATATTGAACTAATTTCATGTAAGGTATAATTTGTTTCTAAGATGTGTTAATTTGAGTTCAGTCTCCTGTGGAAAAGAGTTTTGCCCACTTTAGCATGTCATTGGTTTGTATAGTGCACTTTTAACATAATTGCTGAGTCTTACTCTGTGAATTCCACACTTTGGTGTTTATGGTGGTGTTTGTAAAACCACACATGATATGAGATGGGCCCTTTAGTGAGCTGTTAGAGGTGCTCGTACCATCAGGGCGATCCCAGACTTTCCCGGCTTAAGGTGCGGCTTATTTGATTTTGGAAGCATTTAATGAACTAAATAATCTTACCAATGCTTTAAATAATGTGTTAAAATTAAAAATGAGTCAATGTGGTTTCTTTGACAGCACACCCAGAGAAAAGTCTCAGAAGGCTATCCAAGATGAAATCCGCTCAGTGATCAGACAGATCACAGCTACTGTCACATTCCTGCCACTGCTGGAAGTGTCCTGTAAGTATTACACAGCTTCACATGGGCTTAAATTTGTTGGGGAAAAGACTAATCTGCTGCTTTAAGAATTATCCCTTTATTAAATTTTTTTTATAATTATCAATATTATATACTGTGAGGGAAAACAATATAAAGCAAAAGTTATATGCATTCTAGAAAACTTAGAAATTCTGAAAAGGAATGAAAGTATTCCACAGTACTCACTCTTGAACATTTTGATGTAATTCCTTTCACTCTTTTAATTGTCTGCAGATTTTTCATGCATGTAATTAAGACTAGCTTTAACTGTGTCTTGCTTTTCTTAGTTACTGCTTCAGTCATCAGACCCTTCCTGACTACCTGCTGTTACCCAGCTATCTACCAGCCCCTGTTCTGCACACTGGGACACAGCAGTCACAGAATCAGCACGTTCATTTTCTGTATCTTAACAGTCATGCTGTCCCATGTGATTATACTCTTTCTGCAAATATTTTTTAATGGTTCTCTCTTTAAAGAGAAAACTTGAATGTCATAAGTTGAAATAAAAGGAGTGTAGTTATTTTCTACTAAAAGGAATTACCACTGGGGAAGAGCAGTAACCTAGTAATTAGAGACCAGGCTCTCCTCCCCTTTCTGGCAATATGGGTGGTTCAAAATGAGAGAGAAACGGGGACGGTAGTTTTACTTCTGAAAAAATAATGTACTTTAATGATCTTGTCCCATATTCAGGTTCATTTGATCTACTGATATATACAGACAAGGATCTGGTGGTACCTGAGAAATGGGAAGAGTCGGGGCCACAGTTCATTGCCAATTCTGAGCAAGTCCGTCTCCGTTCCTTCACTACTACAGTCCACAAAGTGAATAGCTCGGTGGCCTACAAAATCCCTGTCAACGACTGAAGATGAGATGAGACCGATGATGTGATTCTCAAACGTGCTTTTCCTGAAGCCACGTCAACAGTTCATGTGTTTTATTTCATTGGTTAATTTTTAGATGGAGAAATTTAACATACTTTACTGAGCTATGCATAATTGTCCTATTTTTTGGTACCTGTTTGACTTTCCATAGGGTGGACATAATTTTTTTGCACACCAGGACAACCAGCACATTACATCAACACTGTCATGTCAGTTCATTTGAAGGTGGTAAATACAGGTGGCAAAACTTCCGCTATAAAGCTAAATGCCTTCCTAAATCAGACCTTTTGGTCAAGTAGCTTGACTCAGAATATAGGTAGGGAGATATTTAAATGTGAAACACAACAAAAGAAGTCTGAATATTCAGAATCTTTGTTTAAATCCTAAAGTAACTGGTAATCCATAAACAAAATATTGCTGTTGGGTCCTTTTGCCATTTATTGCATTTGTATAGTTTCCATATTGAAAAAACTCCAGTTATTTGATTTTAATTTATATAACTAACACCTACAAAGCTACCGATAGTTCTACTTTTTAAATTCTGGTGATACAGAACTCTTAAAAATGTCTTTTTGTTTTTTATAAAATCAAGCTTTAAATAACAGTGATAAATAAAGTTAAATGTGTATGTTTAAATGTGCCGTAAGTTATTTTTTTGCTGGTATGGTGTTAACAGTTAAGTAGTAAGATGGACTCAGCATAGTAGTCCCCCCTTATCTGTGGTTGGGCTTTCTGTGGTGTCAGTTACCCATGGTCCAAAAACATTACATGGAAGATTCCAGAAATAACAATTCATAAGTTTCAAATGGCATATAGCATGACAGAAGCTCATGCCATCTAGCTCTGTCCTCCCCAGGGATATGAATCATCTTTGTCCAGTGTCTCCAGGCTGTAGACACGCCCCACCCTTCTCGGGGATCAGACCAGTTACCAAGGTTGACAGTGCTTGTTCAGGTCCCTCTCATTTTACTTAATGGCCCCAAAGCGGAAGAGCAGTGATGCTGACGATTCAGACATGCCAAAGAGAAGCCATAAGCTGCTTCCTTTAAATGCAAAGGTATGTAAGTACAGGAGAAACAGCATCTGTAGAGTTTGGTACTACCCACAGTTCCAGGCATCCACTGGGGATCTTGGATAAGGGAGGATGACTGCCTAGCTAATATTTCTTGTGCAGACTGGGTTGTAGGGCCTAAGGATACAAAGTTAAGTCTTGAAGTACTTTGAATTTAATGGACAATCCTTGATTATATCCCCTTCACCTCATAACGGTAAACTTCAGTGCGTGAAGTGATCAGTGTCATTTGGAATTAATACAGTTAGCAAGTATTGGATTGTAGAAGCCTTTTGTATACTCAGTTTATTGTCAGCCTAGTGTTCCTTATACATGTAAACACCATGTCTATTCCTGTGCCTGTGGCTTCACTGATTCTCATTGGTATGTTCTTTTATCCAGTTCCCACCTATCTTTCCAAGGTCAATTTAAGGCAAACTTCTAGTCTTATCTGTTCTAAATCTTATTTTGTAATAATTCAATTTATCATGGGGTTAGTATCAGACACTTTTCTAAGCTCTTTATGTGAATTCATTTGACCTTCGCTATTAGGTACACATAGTCTCTATCCGTTCACTCAAAAATTACATTCTGAGCATCTATTAATGTGCAGAACACCATGTGCCATGTGCCGGAGGGAGTGGAACAAAGTCCCTCCCTTTCTGAAGCTTGAGATTTTGAGAGGAAAATACGAAGTGACCAAACACACTCGCTCCGTTATGTGTTTGTCTTCGTGCTTTCCTCTCGCATCTCTGATCTAAGTGCGTGCTTGTTACGGGGGAAGGGCAGCGTCTTTGTCCTTCCACCTCTGTGCTGGGCACAGGCGCCAGGTGTGACCGGGGATGGTGGGTGCTGAGAAGCCCACTCCCTAACAGTCGTTGAAGCTATCTAATTGAGGTCCACCCACAGGCCTTTTTTTCCTAAATGGGAAAAGTAGATCTGCAGAAATGGAAATGATGCTGAGTTAGGTATGGTCAAGAGTCAGGTTTCCAAACGACATGAGGACACTGTTCAGATGAAAACATTTGCATTCTTGGGCTGTTCATAACCTCTTAACATTTGAAAGGCAGGTTGAGAAGGAAAGCAGAAATACAGAGAAGCAAAAGTATGGAGAGAGTTGAAATTGCTGGTCTTATTTTTAGGAAATACGTTAAAATCTATCGAAAGTAGTGACTGCTTCAGGGAATATACTTCTTTGCCAAACAAGGGAAATAATAAAATGGTTCTTCCCTCAAAAGCTCACCAATAGCAACATTCTTGTATATTACTAATAACACTTAAATTTGTTATTTATGTCTTTATCAAACAATCCTAATATTACCACTTGTGTGATTTAGCATGGTACTGACTTCTCTCTCCTTTATGAGTTATGCCCAGAATTAATGCTCTAGACTTGATTTTTAGTCTCAGAAATCAGAGATTCTGCCACACAATCTATTGCCTACAAATGACTCTATAGGACCAGTTCTGCATCAGGCTCTTCTTTATTTGAAAACAGCAAAAACTGGCTTTGGAAAAATTTAATGGAAGAACATTCGCTGCATAAGAAACCAAAGGGATCCCTGAAAACCAGAGGAGGAGGGCAGCTTTGGGTTCTCAGGGACAAATCTGTGATCTCTATATGTCTTTATGTGATAAATGGACCACTGGCGTGGCCCAGTGATCGACCCAAATGACTCAGATTGATGGTTTCAAGGAAAGTGCCAATGAAAAAGCTTTGTGTTTTAACAATCTGAGATGTAAGACTAAGAGTTCATGAACATGTGAAAGCGTGTTTTTAAATACACTGACCACTTCATCTTGGCCAACATTAATTAATGGTTAAATCAGATTTTTATGCTACTTGCATGTTACCATCTACTTGGTGAGGTTTCTGAGGAGCTGGCTAGGATCTTTTTTACCCTTACAGATCATGTGCCAATTAAAAAATAAATACATCGGAGTTGAGTGGGGGCCAAGATGTGAGCATCGGTAAAGCTAGATGGAAAAGCTCTGGCCTCTGAGTCCAGCCGGACTGGGCCCACCCTCTTTCGACACCTTGACGCTTGCATTAGGAAGGAGGTGGTGAAACTGACAGGTGGGAGAACTGTGTCTGACTTCCACGCCACGTTACAACAGAGAAGCCCAGGTTCCAAGAGACGGTGGAGGCCTCGAGTCCCGGTCTGGACTCCGACAAGTTCCACTTGCTATAGGCAGAGGAATGAAAACACGCTGCAGTTGAGCCCATGGAGGGAAACAGCCCCAGAAGGCACCAAAGCACTCCTGGTCCTCGGGCTCCTCCCGCCCACGCCATCAGCCAGCGGGGCGCTCACGCTGAGGAATACCGAACTTGGGCACTGCTAGATGGCTTTTGCTGCACAGCGACAGCCGCAGAATATCAACGAGCATTTTCCCCCAGCAAGTCTGCAGGCCAACTGCATGCCTGTCTCACTCCTACGCACGTCTGCAGGTCACATGTCTCATCTCCCACTGAGGGCAGTGGCTGCCAGAACTCAGGCAGAGCTTCAGAATGCTCCCACTGAGACACCGCTTCCCACCCAGGCACCGCTCCTGGCTAAGCCAATTTCAATGGGGCAGGAAATATTCTCCTCCCATGGAGATGGGGAGGTGTAAAACTCTGATCAATGATGAATGTGACCTAACAGACCAAAGGTTGTACACTTTTTCTTAAAGTGCCAAAAATAGCAGAGGCCCCGCAGGCACACAGTCTCTCCCACACCTACTCCAGTCGGAAAGCAGCTTTAGACACTAACAGGTAAATGGATGAGGACGGATGCGTTCCGATCACAAAACCAGGCAGAGGGCTGATCTGGCCCACGGGTTATGGTTGCCAACCCTGTACTCGATCAGAGCTCGCCCTTTTGACAGTATTCAACCTCACCTGGGCTCAGAGCATTTGCTTTGTGACATTTAGGGCTCATGTTTACAACAACATCATCTGTTAACTCCGTCCACAAACCTCATATTGGATGTCCTTCTCTACCTTATCTCAATCTCATATTCCCTGAAACACGGCTGGCTACTTCTTTGAAGTACTTCCTCAGGACACCCCACAGTGAATTCTGATCTGAAAACTTGGGGAAAAAGGTTTCTTGGCAGATGATACATAAAAAAGAGACCCAGACTAGTATAAAGGCCCTATACCTCTATTTTCAATCACTATATAACCATGTACGCTGAGCAAACATTTTTATTAGAATGCCTGATTCAGGCTTCTTAGGTTCATTATCCTCCTTTATATTTTAGAATACAGACTCAAAAATTGTTAGCTTAATAATGCAGATGTCCATATAGGCATTTAATATATTTTACCTTCTTCATTTTTTTAGTCAGTAAAATTCATATTATTATACATTAAAGGTCAGAATAGCTATAACCCTATCTTGTAACACCTATATTTTCCACCAGATGTCACCAATGCTGTAATACTCAAATTCGGGTGAATTTCTTTTGACTAGGACTACGATCAGCTTTTCTTTTGGGATATCTGGCTACAAAAATATAAAGACAACGGTGCAGGGGAATATGACATCTGTTATTTGCTAGGCACTTTACATGAATTCTTAAATTCTCATGCTTTAGCGCATAAGTAGAACTGTGGGGCCAGCGGGCATGCAAATTACATTGTTTCTTAAAGTCTAGATGATCACTCTGTCCATCCTTTTAGCATCTGAGTGTTCAGAACAAATTAGTTTCCCTTTACTGTCCCTCACAGAACTTGACTATATCTCCTTGGGTGAGTTTGTATTTCCACTTCCCTCAGATGACTTTGACCAATGAGTGGAAAGTACCAAAGGACGAAGAGGACTTTGCCTTATACCTCGCCAACACTGTCTTAAGAATACATCAGGTGTGAGACTGTGAGCGGCTGTGAAACTCACACAGTTTTCCACTAGTCGGAAGAACCCTGGTCGTTCTTCAGGGGGAGTAATTTGTGGTTCAACTTATAAACAATAATTTCTTATTCTTTTTTATTAATTATATGAAATGACATTTCCAGTTATTTTGTTCACTGTAACCATGATAAAAGTTGGTGTTGGAATAACTTTGGAATAGGCTCTGTCTACTAAATTTCAAATTTTATTAGTTACGTTATCTAAAAACAGATCTTTAGAGACCTTTCTATTCTTTATGAATATAGCTTTGAAAGCCAGCAGTACTGACGCTTATTAAAAAAAAAAAAAAAATCTAGTTGGGAAAGCTACTTAATCTCCATTAGAGTTGACAATCCTGTTCCAATCTGGCAAAAACACTGCAACCCTGGCAACAAAACTATTAGAAAAGGTCTAGGAGAAAAATGTCAGAGTTGACCTTCGGATTACACAAGCCAGTTTATGTTACCATTTCACGTATTTTTGTCCTCTTAACCATTTGATCTATTTTTATACTAGAGAAACAAAATATAGTTTCATTTATTTGTATAAAGTCCATTTTCATCTCCGTTTATCTGCACCATTTTGGTATGCAAGCTTGTTTGCACAAAGGAACTCACATTGGATCAAAAGCTTTATTGTCTTAGAATTTTATCTGTACTGAAAAAGGCCTCTGAGGATAAGCAGGGCCACCCACACTCCATTTCCATGCAAGGGAAAGATCTCAAATGTCTTTAAAAACTATCTTGATATGGACATGTCCAGTGGATGCCTAGACATGGTTGTGGATCTCTATCTGAATGGCAGTCCCACTGACCAAGCTCAGAAGTCAGTGGTTTTAAAAACCGAGTCTGTGATGTCCACACTATTTCACATCTGAATACGGTTCTGGGCTCATGTACTCAATCATAATTGCCAACACGGCTCCATCAAAGCTGGCCCGCAGCTCCCAGGCGAGTGATGGTCATCTCCCGCTGGTGCCTCACACCTGGTCAGCCTGGCTTCCTTGCAGGTGACTGGAGCTGGGGCTGGTGGGGAAGTGGAAGACGGGCCCCAGTCTATGGTCTTGGAAACTGGTCATGGGACGTGGAGAGAGCCAGACAAAAAAAATGATGAAATCTGAGTCCCAGTGAGGAGTCCTCTGGAGTACCAAAGAGCCTGAAAACCCACAGTCCAGGGCTGTGCGGGGCGAGCGGTGTGGAGGGAGGAGGAGGACTGGATCCAAAATGAAATTCACGGTCTGGCTGTTGTCAGGGTTCCCAGTGGTAACCGTGAAGAAACATCAACTGGTGAGAGAGAATCCTTCGCAGAGTGGCTTTACCTCAGTGTGTGGCAAGGAGGGGCTGCGGCAACCAGTTAGGTCATGACTCGTGTTCTCGGTCCTCACAGCAGCCCTATGAGGTTGTTATCCCCGCCTGACATGCGTAAAAACTGAGATTCGGGAGCTAGGTGAGCTGCGCAGCTTCAAACACCCAGAGTCCATCCTGCCTCGCCCGACTCCAAAGCCAGCATTCTTTCTGCTGTTGCATCATTGCCTCTCAGCGACCAGGGAACAAGGGAGGGCGCCGCTCCTGCGCGCACAGACGCAGGCGGGACTAGAACGAGGCATGCATCCTGCCCCAAGGTGGGGAAGTGAGCACCTGGAGCCACAGTATTTGAGCATCAAGTCGCACGGACTTTCCAAAAAATACTCTTCCATAACAAGCTATCATGAAACCCTACTGCCGCATAAGAACAAGAGCATTCATTTTCTTCCAGCAATATTTTCTTTTTCACTTGTTTTTGTTTTAACTAATTTGAGAAATAGGCACAGGAAACAAGAGATTAAAGTGCATATATATATATATACACACACATCTGTCAAATTATGAGGTTCCCTAGTGAAGCTGCGTAGGAGGATGAGGCTGCGAGCTAAAGCAGAAACAGGGTTCCCCATGGCTCCTGCAGAGATGACACGTGCCTGGTGGGACAGCCCCCTCCTTCCCCGCTCGAGCCCGACTCCGGCCTGGGAGTAAGCCCTGCCTGCCGGCCACCAAGGGCAGAATCAGAAAACACTACTTGAGCTCCTGTAAGTTCTAGAAAGATGTCTTCCTTGTTGCTTGGGATGGACTGAGAGAAAGTAGAGAGAGGGCCCCATGCCTCCCAACGTCTGCCAGCGTCTGAACCTTTTAGTACAGTCCGATGGCATCACCTGAGTTAGGTAGCATGCCGACAGGCATCTTTAAAAATTTTATGTAATTAGCTAATGTATTTATATAATTAATGTATTTATGTAATTATGTATGTATTTTAATCTGTATTCAGAAAAATGTATAATACACCTTAACACATTATCAGGAACAAAAATTCTTTAACATGCACACTGAATATTTAAAAAATATATCAGTAATAGTATGGCTGATATGCAAATATAAAAAGTCATGAAGATGGCAAGCACACAAAGCAAGACCAGGAAGCGACGTCAGCACCCACTGTGACCGAGCCAGGCAAGAGTAAGCCCAGGCGGCTGTCCCTCCCCACTGGGCGCTCTGCATGCTCACGGCTACTGGGCCCCCACCATCCTGCACCCAGCTTCCTTCTGGAGCTGCTGTGGGCTTTCTGCCTTTCGCCCAGAGACCCTAGTGACATGTGTCAGACAGGAGTCCACGCAGCGCCCTGCACTGAACTGCCCTCCCTATGCTGTTTCTTAGCACTAGTGATGCCTAGTCACATCCAAAATAGCTCACCAGACCACATGAAACGAATACAAAGACTGGATCGACAACATAAAAATGTCCCAAATTTGGACAATATGAAACTCTTCGGATTATTCAACTTTCCCCCAAACTAAATCCCTTTGCAAATAAAGCCCTTAGAAATTGAGATCCAAATGCCTTGGTTCCCTGGAGGGGGCCCGATCAGACACCTGGCTCCTATAGCTGCAGCCGTGTCCCGGATTGTCCTTCACAGGAATGGACTTAGTTTCTTCAGCCTCTTCAAAGGTTAATTCAAATCTCTGATTCTACTCTCTAAGGGATCAGTAGTCACAAAAGACACTGTGGCTCCACTCTAAAAGTTTTCCAAAGTAAAATTATGGTCCCAAAATGAAGTGGTCAATGAACTAAATGGAAACAGACACTGTCACTGTTATTCCATTTAGAGCTCTTTCATGAAATTAAAAGAAATAACAATGGCATTTGGGAAGAAATTAAGCTTTAACTGGTACATGTAAAGGTAACCGTCGCACGACTATGGAAAGATCCCTAATCTAAGAAAAACTTTTGTCTCCTTCGCTTCACTACAAGAGGAAGATGGTACCAGAACACCACTCCTTAACGGACTCCTAAAAAACAGCCACTCGCAATCCTGGATGCACGTAAGAATCACTCACGACGCTTTTTAGAGCTATAGGTTTTCTAGGTCTGATGAATCAGAACCTCTTGATGAGGCGGGCCCAAAAAGCTCTCCCACCCAGGTGATTCTGGAGCACGTCAGAACTGACTTCCAGCGAGTTGATTCTAAAAGGTGAAAATGGTGAACAAACATCTACATGCACCCTAACCTAGTACTCCTAGCTTATCTTCCTAGACCCGGCCATTCAAGGAGAGGTCTAACATCACATGGAAAATCATGCCACCAACACTGATCACACACAGACACACACACACACACATATTAAAAAGCAGAAAATTGAGAAGAAACCAAGAGCAATAGTGAGAAGGTCCAAGTGTAAAAGATATAACAGTTGACTCCTGAAGAAAACAGATTATTAAGAGAACAGAAAAAAAAAGATATAAAAAATCAAACACACATCTTTAGAGTCAAGAAGCCAAAGAACAGGTGACTATACAATAAGAACAGTCAGAGGAGAATGATTTCTTGGAAATTAAAGGTGTCACCGGCCAAATAAATAAGCTAACACAAAGTCTTAAAGGTTGAATCTAAGGGCTCCCATGTGACATGGACACTTGGAACATTCATTTCATTTTTAATGACATAAGATTACCTTTTTTTCCCTCGATAGGCAGAGCTTTGTTCTTCAGTAAAAAGTAGTTTAATAATTAGAATAATATGAATGTTTCAATTTGTAAAGAATCAACTTATATATAAGCAAACTTGGAAGACAAGAGAATCTGACTAATATTAACACTAATGCCATCAGCAAACGGAAGCCTGGAGGTTAGGGCAGCAGAGCGACATGGACGGTAATGTCAGACACAGATTATATAGCAAGGAATCAAGATATACTACCTAAAATGATGTAACAAAATACAGAGTTTAAGCATACTCTTTAAAATTATAGGTAACCACCAGAAGAACCACAATAATATAACTGGAAAAAGAGGAGCAGATGGATAAAGAAATAAGAACTAACACCGTCTAAGGGGATGCTAAATAAGGAAAGAAAGCATTAACGATGTTTCAGAGGCATGCTGATCGCCACCACAACACAGAAACGCTTAAGAGCTGTATTAGAAACGGGGAGTGGGGGAACGAGGTCAGGTAGAATATTTACTTCTCATTTGTAACACTCTGAACTGTTTCATTAAAAAAAAAAAAAAAACCTTGTATATGTATTAATTTTACACTATAGTAATTAAAACTAAAAAAACAACAAGAAAAAACCTTTTTGCCGGCAGCTTCTT
>NW_006440645.1:2967858-2978870 GCF_000325575.1 Pteropus alecto | reverse complement strand
CCGCACTGATCTGATGGTCAGATCCTACTGAGACAGGAAGGAGCACGGAGAAGCGTCTGCCCGGAGGTTAGGTTTTCTGGGGTATTTTCATGTGTGCTGTGCTATGTTCTAACTTTCCGATGGCGCAGCCATCTGGAATACAAACTTCTGACTGTTTTAATCGGTGATATCTGGAACCTCCTTTCTTCCTGTCCCTTCTCGGTAACAGTTTTCCTGACTCACTGGCCCTTATGTAATCCTAGTATTTTAATTTGTTTTTTAAATCTTGACTGGTCAACTACAGGGTGCATGCAATCTGCCTATGCAAGAGTAAAAAGCCAATGGAAAATAAAAATGAAAAAAGAAAATAAAAGAAAAAAGGAATGAAAAAGTCTATGGAAGAGTGATGACAATTATCACCATCAGAACAAACTAAATGTTGTGCATGATTAAGTTAAAACACAGTGCTAAGTGATTACCCATTCCTCAGGTTTTCAGAGAGGAGACACATGGAGGAACTGGGAGTTTTTTCCAAACTGACCACAATCTTTCACTCAAGTGCCAAAAGTATGAGACACTAGACACGAGAAAATGAAGAAACCAGAATGTTTAAACTTTCTAAGATGGCAATAATGCTTCGAATGTCGCTGTCTGAAAGCAGGCAACATATGTGGGGCGATCCCACAAGCGTCACCCAAACAACACAAAACAGAACAAAGAAATAAACACACATATTAAACACGTGCAAGCACAACTGTTGGTGGGCCCTTCTTGCTCAGTGGACACAGAAATTTGAAACGTTATTTGATACATTTTTCGAAATTTGACTTTAAAAATATTTCATTAAAATATTATTTGTCTTATTTACTTAGTTTTCCGGTGCACCCTCACATTTTGTGTGCCGGGCTTCACTCATTCTCTAAGGATCTGTCTGCTTCGGGCCAAGAGCCTGAAAGCTTAAAGGTAATCTCCTGGTACGGTCAGCAGAGGGCAGCAGAGGACAGTGCAGTGAGCTCTCTCCACCAAGGCCAGAGCATCCCTCTTTGCCCTCTCTGCCAAGGTAAAAATCAACTAGTGAAAGGTCCAGAGTGCCAGAATCAGGAGAGAAATTACTCACAGGGCAGGGACCCAGGATGGGGAACCACAGGCTGGTATCTGCCATAGAGATGTGAAGGCCGGGACATCAGGAGGTAGACCACCAACTAGAGCACTGTACCATTCTGACTGCTACTCCCAGCCTAAACCCCAAGCTCTGGCTCCTTGAAGCCACAGGAGTCCACTGTCCTCTGTGGGAGCTGACGAGGGCTTCCTGTCTGAGAGTTGGTGCATGCTACCTGCAGCGGGTAAGGGTTCCACATCCAGCCACTGCGGGACGAGAGACTGAGTGAGGCATGACCACCAAATGCAAACGTTGATGAAAACACTCAGATACAGGCCAATTAAATAATTTTGGAGCCAACCTAAATGCAATGTGGCTTAAAATATATTTTCTTCCCTCTTCCAGAGAAGAAACATTGATTAGTTGTAGAAACACTACAAACACGGCTTTGAAGTTAGACAAACTTGACTCTATGAATTTATTAGGTTTGTGGCTCTTAGGTGCTTTACTGAGCCTCAGTTTCTCAGTCTGCAAAAAATGGACATAATGATTCTTCCCTCACAGTCTGCTGCCAGGAAATGAGATGCACGTGAGCTACCCTGCAAAGAGCGTGGCACCCCGCAGTTCCTCGGGGGATGTCACCACCTGCTCCCGCCCCTCTCTTTGATCATGGAATGATTCCCATGACATTGCTTGCTATTTCTGAATGAAATCTCACTGACCCTACAAGCACACGTTACCTGAGGGATTACTGTGTCGGGCACCATACTAAGTGTCCTGTAGTATTCTCTCATTTAATTCTAACACCAACCCTGAGAGGCAGGTACTTTTGCCATCATCTCTATTTCACAAGTGAGGACACTGGGGCTTGGCGAATGACAAAGAGGGGTTTGACACTAAGTAACAGGACTCCAGAGCTCATGCTCTAGGCAGGACACAATCTGTTTTCCAATACAGACATTTAATGAAAGATTTTAAAATGTAAGGAGAAAAATGCCTTTGTGATGTGCTTAAACTTGATATTATTCTCATAGGATCACCTGATAGTCTCTCTCCTATTTGATATTTAGGTGAAAAGTTCCGTTAATTGTAAACGTCAATAAAATAAATGAAAACAGGTACTGTCCCTGTTATCCCATTTAGAGCTTTCATGAAATTAAAAGAAATGACGATGGCATTTGGGAAGAAATTAAGCTTTGGCTAGTTCATGTAAAGGTAACCGTCGCATGACTATGGAAAGGTTCCTGATCTTTCTAAAAGAAACTCTGTCTCCTTTGCTTCACTACAAGAGGAAGATGGTACCAGAACTCCACTCTTTCTCAGTGGACACCTAAAAAACAGCCACTCGCAATCCTGGATGCACATAAGAATCACTCACAAAGCTTTTTAGGACTATAGGTTTTCTAGGTCTGATGAAACAGAACCTCTGGGTGAGGTGGACCTGAGAAGCTCCCCCAAGTGATTACAGGCCACTTGATTCTAGAAGGGGAGTTTTCCTGCCTCCAACCTGCCTAAAAGGGAGAGGCAGAGAACAGGAGACAACCTGGGAATCGGGGAAGATCCAGACAGAAGTCTGCCTCCATTTCTGACCTTAAACAGAGTCTGGCAGGTGCTTGCTGGAGGCCAGAAGTGCTGTCCACCGAGCCTGCATGCTTCTGAATTCGGCCATGTGTGTCCAGACTAGCACTGCCCTTTCACAATGGTCACAAGTCCCGGGTTTTAAGGGGAGCCCTAACAGGGTGTAAGAGGACGGGAAGGACCTGTGCTCTGGCCTCTGCCTTCTCAGGTTTATGTCACTTTCTGTACCTTCTGCTAGTGTCTCCAACCCCGTAAGCTCTCTCATGTCTCTGAATTCATCTACACAGATTCCAGCCAATCGACATGAACATGAAACATCCCCTCCTGAGACACACTATTTCCTTCCTCCCTCCCTCCCTCCTTCCTTCCATACCTCCCTTCTCTCCACCCTCTCTCTCTCTCTCTTTCCTGTCTACCTACCTACCAACCTACCTACCTATCTACCTAGCTATCATCTCTCTCCCTCCATATTATCCTTTAAAGCTCATTTCAGATGAGTTCTTCGAAGAAGACTTCCTTGCCTGCCCTCTCCACCGTCGAAGTCGGGTGGCACGTCCTCTTTTAACTTCTCATTTCTTTGAGGTACTAGCCAGAGTCTGGCATTGCATGGTTATTGGTGAGACTCTTTAATTTCTGTCTCTCCCCTTCTCATCCAGGTTTTGTGACAGTTGGGCCTGGATTGTTCAATAAAAAAATTTAATTTCCTCCACTGTGCCAACACCTGTGAGGTCCTTAAGGGTCTGGTGGGGAGTAAAAGATGGATATTCAAGTAACTATTTACGGGAGCCTATAAGGGAGACCACAAAATTGTTATGGGATCAGGTTTTAGTACCCCACAATTATCAAAGGAGAGACTATCCCTGTGAGAAGAAGTTGGGGGGCCTCTCTGCAGGAGGCTGAGGCAGCTGGATGTCAGCATTTCCTGTTACACCAAGACTGCTTGCTTTCCAAGTATCTCAACTACTTGTGCAGCAGCCTCACCTGTAAAAGGAGAGATTTCTAGTGGAGAGGGAACACTGTCAGTACCTAAAATGCAGACTGCTGCAGGTTCCATAACACTGAAGAAGATGGACAGGTGGCAAATAAGAACATGAAGAGATGTTCGGCATCATCGACCATTTAAATCCACAACAAGGTATCACCACAGCTGTCAGAATGGCTACTCTAAACACGACAGCAAAAACGCTGGTGTGTCTGTGGGGAAACTGAGTCACTCATACGGGGCTGGCGATAAAGTGAAAAGGTGCAGCCACTAGAAACGACACAACAACTTCTTAAAAACAAAGCATACGACCCCCATACATTTCACTGCCGATAAAGCTCATCACCTTCAAAGCTGGCTCTCCAGAGATGACTGGGAATGTGTCCATCGCTTACATATCATACCTCCTGGCCACTGGTCAGGGAATTGATTGATTGACTGGCTGACTGATTTTTAAGCTGGGTTCAGTCTGTAGGCTAACATTTTTTTTTTCTTTTAGCTAGAATCTAAGGGAAAACAGTATGGAAAAATAATTTTTAAATAACCTATGCCTTAAAGGCTAGTGATTGTCACCAGGAGATATTTCCTACTAGAATTAAACATTTTTTTCCCCCTAATTGTTGCTACTTACATAGAGTGGTTTGGGTTGTTTCCAGTTTTTCTTCCTATAATGTTTTATTTGGAATAATTATAACCTTACGGAAAAGTTGCAAAAATAAAAATAGTACAAAGAATACCTCATTATCCTTTAACTAGATTCAGCTGTTTAGTAATGTTTTAACATTTACTCCATGTTTTAGCATTTTTCTTTCTGTCTCTGTCTCTCTCTCTCTCTCTCTCTCTCTCTATATATATATATATATATGTTTGCATGTATGTATGTATGTATGTATATATGTGTGAATGTATATATGTACCGATTTTTAAGGGTTATACATACACCATGGCCTTTTATCCTTAAATACCTAGATAGTTCCTAAGAATATTCTTATGTAACCACCATACAGTTATCACCTTTAGTCAATTTAACATTGGTGTAATGCATTAATCTATTATTCATGGTCTCAATCTGTCAGTTGACTCCAAAATGTCCCCTTTCCAGTACAGGAGCCCCACGAGGGTCAAGTACTGCATTTAGTTGTTCTGTCAAAGGCGGAGGAGTGTTGAAAGGTCTTTTATTCTGAAGAATGTCAGGGCTAAACTGAGCTGAGGGATGACACTTAGAAGAGATCGGCATACATCTACCTTATTTTGTTTATACTGTTGGGGGTAAAATCAAACTATTAGCCTCAGCTACTTGTGCATAATTTGATTTCTGAGATGGTAGTGCAGCAGCCAAGATATTTACAACGATGCACAAGATATTCTGGGTGTTTTTTATGACAGTTGTTCAGTCATACTTTATGGTAGCTCTAGATCACACAAAGTAGTATTTGTAGGTGGAGAAAAGAGTTAGTTTAAGACAGTTATTTCCTGGCCAATAGCAAAAGCCATGCAGCTGCTGTGACATGTTTCCAAGTGCAGACGAACTGCTCGAAGAGATGAGTCTAGAGCACTCCCTTGAGCAAAGCACCTCTTACCTTACCTCCACCTGCCTTGATTTCAATTGTGGCAGTGGGTTACAGTCATGATTCTGCATGGAGAATCACCTTGGAATTTTTAAAAATCAACTTTATTTACATATAGTTTACATAAAATAAACATTCTAAGGCTCTTTATTCATTCCTGAAGATCCAAGTTTCCCTCTAGTACTGTTTGATTTCATCCTGAAGAAATTTTCCTTAGCATTTCTTATGTAGTCTGGTGACAACAGATTGTCTCGGTTTCTTTTACTTGTCTGTATTTTGCCTTCTCTGTTGAAAGATATTTTTGCTGGAGACAGAATTTTATTTGCAAATTTTTTCCTTTCAGAACTTCAAAAATGTTCCATGGTCTTTTGTCTCTATGATTTCTGATGAGTAGTCTGTGATCATTGGAACAGTAACCCTTTATGTGATTTGTCAATTTACTTTGAGCATTTAAGATTTTCTCTTTATTTCTGGTTTTCAGTAGTTTGGCTATGAAGTGTCAAAGCACGGTTTTCTTTAAATCTATCCTGTTGGGCATTTTCTGAGCTTCCTAAATCTGTAAATTTACTTCTTTCCATCTAGTTTGGGAAATTTTAGTCATTATTACCTCAAATGTTTTTTCCTTCCCCATTTTACCCTCTTGTGAGATACAAGTTACAGTGTGTTTGACTCTTCAATGTTTACAGATCCCACAGTTTCTGTTAATTTTTTTCAATCTTTTTCCCCTTTCTTCAGAGTGGATAATTTCTATTGCTCTATTTTCAAAATCAGAGACCCTTTCTTTTGTCAACTGCATTATGCAATTTAGCCCATCCCATAATTTTTTTCCTTCCGATATTTTTAAGATCTATAATTTCTATTTTTAATACATTTTATTTCCCTACTTATATGTTAGTTTATTATAGGCACATTTTTGTCTACTAATTAGAGCATCTGAATCTTCTCAGGTTTGACCTCAACTCTTGAGAAATAATCACATTTTCCTGGTTCTTCATATATCAAGTAACACTAACTCATGTGGGGAAGAAATAGTCACATTTCCATTTTTTGCTATTGCAAACACCCTATTCACTGGAAGGGCTGGGAATGGAACTTGAAATTTCTAAAATTTTCAGTCTCGTTTCCTAGACTCTTTGGTTTTATTTTTCTCAACAAAATTCAATAATGAAAATCTCAGGAAACATAATGCCTGACACAAAGAAAATACTCACTAAATAGCAGTTTAAAAAATGTCTTTTATAGCCAGTTTATTCTGATTTTACTGAAACTGAGCATGTAATTCAAAATTGCAAAGAAATAAAGCTATACTATGAATCATGACTCTGGAAGAGGGAAGGTGCTGAGGGCCAACCCGTGTGCCTGCTTTGAAGTCTATCTTCTTCTCTTGCTAAAGCTGTTACATTTTGCATGCCACAAATCCTTTAAGAAAACTACATTTTGTCTACGGCCATGCTACCCTGAACAAGCCTGATCCCGTCTGATCTCGGAAGCTAAGTAGGGTTGGGCTTGGTTAGTACTTGGATGGTAGACCACCTGGGAAGACCAGGTGCTGTAGGCATAAAAAATAAAAAAATAAAGGATTATAAATTGACCAGGTCTTTAGTCAATTTAACATTGGTGTAATGCATTAATCTATTATTCATGGTCTCAATCTGTCAGTTGACTCCAAAATGTCCCCTTTCCAGTACAGGAGCCCCACGAGGGTCAAGTACTGCATTTAGTTGTTCTGTCAAAGGCGGAGGAGTGTTGAAAGGTCTTTTATTCTGAAGAATGTCAGGGCTAAACTGAGCTGAGGGATGACACTTAGAAGAGATCGGCATACATCTACCTTATTTTGTTTATACTGTTGGGGGTAAAATCAAACTATTAGCCTCAGCTACTTGTGCATAATTTGATTTCTGAGATGGTAGTGCAGCAGCCAAGATATTTACAACGATGCACAAGATATTCTGGGTGTTTTTTATGACAGTTGTTCAGTCATACTTTATGGTAGCTCTAGATCACACAAAGTAGTATTTGTAGGTGGAGAAAAGAGTTAGTTTAAGACAGTTATTTCCTGGCCAATAGCAAAAGCCATGCAGCTGCTGTGACATGTTTCCAAGTGCAGACGAACTGCTCGAAGAGATGAGTCTAGAGCACTCCCTTGAGCAAAGCACCTCTTACCTTACCTCCACCTGCCTTGATTTCAATTGTGGCAGTGGGTTACAGTCATGATTCTGCATGGAGAATCACCTTGGAATTTTTAAAAATCAACTTTATTTACATATAGTTTACATAAAATAAACATTCTAAGGCTCTTTATTCATTCCTGAAGATCCAAGTTTCCCTCTAGTACTGTTTGATTTCATCCTGAAGAAATTTTCCTTAGCATTTCTTATGTAGTCTGGTGACAACAGATTGTCTCGGTTTCTTTTACTTGTCTGTATTTTGCCTTCTCTGTTGAAAGATATTTTTGCTGGAGACAGAATTTTATTTGCAAATTTTTTCCTTTCAGAACTTCAAAAATGTTCCATGGTCTTTTGTCTCTATGATTTCTGATGAGTAGTCTGTGATCATTGGAACAGTAACCCTTTATGTGATTTGTCAATTTACTTTGAGCATTTAAGATTTTCTCTTTATTTCTGGTTTTCAGTAGTTTGGCTATGAAGTGTCAAAGCACGGTTTTCTTTAAATCTATCCTGTTGGGCATTTTCTGAGCTTCCTAAATCTGTAAATTTACTTCTTTCCATCTAGTTTGGGAAATTTTAGTCATTATTACCTCAAATGTTTTTTCCTTCCCCATTTTACCCTCTTGTGAGATACAAGTTACAGTGTGTTTGACTCTTCAATGTTTACAGATCCCACAGTTTCTGTTAATTTTTTTCAATCTTTTTCCCCTTTCTTCAGAGTGGATAATTTCTATTGCTCTATTTTCAAAATCAGAGACCCTTTCTTTTGTCAACTGCATTATGCAATTTAGCCCATCCCATAATTTTTTTCCTTCCGATATTTTTAAGATCTATAATTTCTATTTTTAATACATTTTATTTCCCTACTTATATGTTAGTTTATTATAGGCACATTTTTGTCTACTAATTAGAGCATCTGAATCTTCTCAGGTTTGACCTCAACTCTTGAGAAATAATCACATTTTCCTGGTTCTTCATATATCAAGTAACACTAACTCATGTGGGGAAGAAATAGTCACATTTCCATTTTTTGCTATTGCAAACACCCTATTCACTGGAAGGGCTGGGAATGGAACTTGAAATTTCTAAAATTTTCAGTCTCGTTTCCTAGACTCTTTGGTTTTATTTTTCTCAACAAAATTCAATAATGAAAATCTCAGGAAACATAATGCCTGACACAAAGAAAATACTCACTAAATAGCAGTTTAAAAAATGTCTTTTATAGCCAGTTTATTCTGATTTTACTGAAACTGAGCATGTAATTCAAAATTGCAAAGAAATAAAGCTATACTATGAATCATGACTCTGGAAGAGGGAAGGTGCTGAGGGCCAACCCGTGTGCCTGCTTTGAAGTCTATCTTCTTCTCTTGCTAAAGCTGTTACATTTTGCATGCCACAAATCCTTTAAGAAAACTACATTTTGTCTACGGCCATGCTACCCTGAACAAGCCTGATCCCGTCTGATCTCGGAAGCTAAGTAGGGTTGGGCTTGGTTAGTACTTGGATGGTAGACCACCTGGGAAGACCAGGTGCTGTAGGCATAAAAAATAAAAAAATAAAGGATTATAAATTGACCAGGTTCTTGCAATCTGTGAGTTGTAGAAGTTTTTTTTTGATGAAAAAGATGTATTTGAGGATGAGGCTGCATCCTGCAGGAAGCAGACCTGCAGGAAGCACTCAATGCACAGCACTGTCCCTTGCATAAACTTGCATAAACTTCTATACTAATGAAACACCTTAGCATTGCGACATGACATGATTATAAGATTTGTATTTGTTTTGTTGGTCCCGGTGGTATGATAAAGCCCCTTAAAAACTCAGGTCAATCAGAATTTGGCATAAGAAATCAATGATTTATCTACTCATGGAATTTAATAATACATTTAAAGCAAAATGGAATTTATATTCACTGAGTAAAGCATACCACTGCATTGATTTCTGACCTACATAATATACATGCTCTGAATAAGAACTAAATCTTGAAAGAGTGGTTTTAGAGATGAGGTTAGGGAGGTTGATTAATGATACAGCTCATTTTATTTCATGTTTGTGATTTTCCTTTACGTGAAGTGATCAATCTCACCAGACAAGAAATTTTCTATTTTAATGAAGAACTGGGGTTATTTTGCTATATGTATATGCCAGATTTACAGGGTTCCAACATAGTGTTTCCAAACCCATCTAAAAAGAAAATATTTTATGAGCTGTAACTTCCTATTTGCAATACAATTTTGAGCAGATTTAGCTGTGTATGTGTATGTGTGTGTGTGTGTGTGTGTGTGTGTGTGTGTGTGTGTTTATTCCCTCACCTCTAATTTTCTGCTCAATGTTATCAGTTGTTTTATCTTTGGCCAATTATTCTAACTCATTCTCAGTTTCTTCACCTCTAAAATGTCAATAAAAGTAATGTCTAAATCTTGGGATTGTTGTAAAGATTCAGTAAGATAATAAATGTAAAATAAATGTGTAAATAAACAACAAGGCTAGTAGAAATTCCTTGGGACTGGAGCCAGTGTTACTTGAGCCTAGCTCAGGACAGCTAATTGGCTGCAATTATAAGGAAGAGTTGTGATTCAGAACCTCGGGATGTGGAGCATGAGTCCCTTCATATTTTTGACATTTCTTGGTTATGACACATACCTCACTGCTTTGAGGAAATTTTTACGAAAATCCATTTTGTAACAAATTAAGATGAGCCTAGTATCCAAGCATATGCTTATACTAGGCCAACTGTTTTCATTTCAGCAGTGACAACAAAGAGACTTCTTGAATCCAAGCCGGTGAGCGTGACGGTGATTTACAAAAAGGCACACCTGCCTGCAGGAAGATGCCAGACCCCTGCTGTCCTGGGTCCACCCGGCCATCTGTCGACAGTTTTCTGAGTCACTGAAGATTAGCGTCTCCATAATCACACTTGACCCTTCCTTTCCTTTATCTCCTGGAATAGCCCACTGGGAAATATTTTTCCAAAATATTTGAATCTGGATTAAGTGTGGTCCTGTCCAGAAATAAATTAATTTTCTGGCGGAAGAGTGAACACGAGGCACCTTAAACTAAGACAGCCGCTTTAGATCATTTGCTGTAGGTTGGAACACTGCACCGTCCACTGTCCCAGCTCATCCACCTGAGTTTTTCTTTTCCTTGATTCCATATATCCGTATTTGAGAAAATCTCCCTCGCGCAATATACTTCTCTTTCCATTCCTACCATATTACATTATATATTTTTGTATTGTACTATAAATTTTTATATTGATGTAAGAAAAATCATTCCCTTATTGTGGCTCAGACGACCATTTAGTTGCTCATGGTTCACATCAACACTTTGGCGGAAGCGTCTTTGGGCAGTTCTGGTCTCAACGCGGTCTCTTGTGCACCTGCAGGCAGCTGGCAGGTCGACTGGAGCTGCCTTGTGTGTCTGTCAGTTGGTGCTGGCTCTCGGCTGGTCCCTGTGTCTTAAAACAAGATGGCCCAGGCTTCTTCCTATGGTGGAGGAAGAGCTCCCAGTGGCAGGAGATGTTTTTCAAGCCTCTGCTTGTTTCGCATTTGCTAACGTCCCCTTGGCCAAAGTAAGTACCCAGAGTCAGTGCAGAAGAGGACTGACAAGGGACTGCGAAGACACTGAGTTAAGACGAGCGT
>NW_006440645.1:2953243-2967844 GCF_000325575.1 Pteropus alecto | reverse complement strand
CAAGGCAGCACCACCACCACACACGGCCTTTCACTCATCAGCTGCGAACCTTCCGCTCTCTAGACCGGCATTTTGTAAAGGGTAATACTAGTGTGGTAGGAAATATCTTTGGAATAATAACGGATTTTTTCCCTCGGGTATCCCCCCTTGCCTCTATGTTTCTCCCTGTCTTAAGCCATTTTAAAAGATAACTAGATTTTCTCAGGGAAGAGAAGTTACAGCAAAATATAAAGAAAATGGAGCTCTTTGGTGCTTTTGAGTTTTAAAATTTTAGTTTCCCACGAAACGAAAACAATTCATGTCATAAAGCTTTAGGTGAAAATCTGAGAGGAAAAACTTAGGTATATGGGACACATGTCCCCCATTTTCTGAACAGAAGCCAAATGAAGCTGGAAGGTGGGGCCCCATACATCCACACAGAGCTTTCTGCTCCTCCTCGTGGAACAGATGGGTTAAGTGATGCCGTCGGCCCCCGAATGGTATGGAAGTAATAAAGAGAGCCACTGGATGCGACTGAGATATGTCTCAGCAACAGCTGGAGAAAACGACTTCCCAGGACCAGACTGCACATAGAAGCGGACGCCAGCTTCCATAGGTGACACAGAGAACCAAATAGGTGCCAACCCACCATTCCGCAACCTCTTAACTCTTTGGCACTGGAAAACTATGTAACAGAGACATACTCATAGGGCAATGGAGAGATCCTGAATTTCCACCGATCTGGGAAAAAAGAATCAAACTAGAAATCAACTTTAAAAATATAGACTAGTATATATATTTCTTAACTATATCAGTTTGTAGACTGAGCTTGGTACCAATACACGTAGCATACTTGATCTATGAGTTGTTTCTCAGAAAGGGTTCCCTGGTCAAAAAGGTTTGGGAAATTCTGTGGAAGTCAAAACGCCCACCAACATAGTAAAGTATCAGAGAAGACCCACCGTAGAGAGACCCAGTATTTTCCATGTTTATTTGACCTAGGAGACCCTTTCGGAGGAACCCTATTAATTAACGGTACTGGGAACATACATTTATAAACACTGCTCTAAATTTATCTTTTTTTCTTCAGGAAAATGTCTTTTTTAAATATCCTCCACAGTGCGACTTGCTCTAGTAATCAATTCCATGTTCACTCTTGCCAGTGTAGACCCTTTTCTTTAGCTAGGTCAGACACTCCACTATGCCGTGAACAAGGCGTGCTCGTCTGTCTAACCAAAGTGCTCAGCTCCCCTTGGTCTCTGCACATCCACACGCCAGGTGGCCGTTGGGTCCTGCTGTCGCCGGAACCTCACGAAGCCTTTCCTAGCCATTCCAGCTCGACTCCGTTGTCCTTTTCTCGCGCACGAGCATTCGGCCCTGCTCGACACTGGCTGGTCGGCTGTTTCGCGCCGTCGGGAATTATGGCGGCATGGTCACACATCATCCAACAAAGCCAAATCCCTGCGGGAAATGACTGTATCTTGTGTTAGTGCTATATTACTCTTTATGCCTGGCTAAATGTTTACTAAACGTTGCATGGACGAATATGTGCGCTTTTCTAAGAGTGTAGAGCTTTTACATAGATTGGTAATAGCGACAAATTTTAACACTGAAGTCTTAGAACATAGCATATGGAATTTCAGTGAGCGGCGACAAGACAGCATATTGACTAAGTAAGTTTTTTAGATACGACTCCACAGCTTTTACTTATTCACAAGCTCTGGGCTTGTGAATAAAAATATTTACTATTTTTATCACACACAAAAAAATGGGTCATTGGTGTGATATATTTGGGAATAATTACATGTTCGTGTGAAATCGCTTTTAAATATCAACAATTCTAGAAGAAAGGGGGCAAAAAACATAGCTGGGGAATGCATCTGTGCATTTTGAGTCAGAGAGCTAAGCAAAAGCCCCTCAGATTTGAAAAGGAGGCAGAAATAACAGGAGGTAAAGAAAAGCTGAAATTCAACAGTGAATTGCAAGTCCAGAGTAGATTCTTGCCATGGAGAAATATATTCAAGTATATCTTCTTGAAAAATGTAATTTATTAATTTTGAGAAAAGATTCTAGGAACTGATCAACTGTAAAAGAACGCAACTATCTACCCTAGCATGAATAAAAGGCAATTAGACTTTCTTCTGTCAGCCTTTACCAATCAATCAGCACTTAATGGTGTAATTAAGGTTGAACATCTCCAAAATGCAGATGAATATCTTATTTTATTCTGGAAAGAAAGTTATTTACAAACCACCTATACAGAAAACTAATTCTCACTGATGGTGGGAATTAACTACTCAGATATAGTGAACGGAACATATATACATACACAATATTTATTCCACAAAAGCAACATGCAAGAATTTGTTGGATGAAGTATATATTTGTATAAAAAGACACCTTTTTTTTTTTTTTCCAGAAAGCACTGAGCAATACCTTTCACATTTTCCTATAATTCCTTCCATGCTGCATCCTGGATAAAATTTTCAGTTCTCTTCCAGTTCATTAATTCTTTAACTTTGTTCATACTATAATTTATTATTTCAGTTTTATAACTGTTTTTTAATGCCTATGGTATTTTCTAGGATTACTAATTATTTTTTTCCTAGTCATAATTCTGTATTTTTTCAAGTGAGATCATTCCTTCCGTTCCCTTTCTGATTTTTTTTTACCAACAAGTGGGTTGTTGATGTAACAAACACCTAAAACATGTGCAACAGGCTTTGAAAGTGGGTAACAGGCGGACGCTGGAGGAGGTCTGAGGTACGTGCGTGCTGAGAGAAACCTGGACTGCTGTGAAGGCACTGCTGGTATCACTTAAGGTGATTCTGGTAAGGGTTCAGAAAGAAGACAGCTTGAGAGAGAGCCTCTACCTTCTTACGAAATACATAAATAATCATGAACAGAATACCAGTAGAAACATGGGCTTTAAAGGTCATTCCGGTGAGGTCTCAGATGGAAAAAAAGAACATGTTTTTGAAAACTGGAAGAAAGAAGATCCTTGTTATAAAGTGGCAAAGAATTTGGCCGACGTAGACTTCTAGTGTTTTGTGGAAGGTGGAACTTAGAAGCAATAAAACTGAGTACCGAGCTGAGGAGGCTGCCCAGCAAAGCGTTAAAGGAGCAGTCTGACTTCTCCTGACTGCTTGTATTAAAATGCAAGGAGAGAGCGATGAATCGATAAAGGAATTTGACTGCACGTATGCTATTCCTTAAGACGAGGGAAGAAGGGCTCCAGCGTCCGCTCAGAGTTCACCAGCGCTGCCTCTTCAGTTTAAAAGGGCGGGACTGCTTCCGGTTCAACGTGCCAGACAGCCTCTGACTGAAGCCTCGGGGTGGGCCACCCCAAGACTGCTACTCCAGTGTGTCCAGAAAGTGGGGCGTAGAGACGAAGATTATTCCTGAGCCTTAACACCTAGTGAAATCTGCCTTGCAGAGTTTGACCTTCCCTGAGACCTATCATCCCTTCTTTCTTCCTTATTTCTGCCTTTTGAAATGGAAATGTCTAGGCCTGTCCCACCTTTGTATTTCAGAAGCACACAGCTTGTCTGGTTTCACTATTTCACAGCTGGAGAGGAATTTTGCTTCAAGATGAATCATATGGAGAGTCTCACCCATATATGCCTTAGATAACACTTAGATGAGACTTAGGATTTTAGACAGAGTTGATTCTAGAATGAATTAAGACTTTTGGGTCTGCTGGATTAGAATGAATGCATTTTGCATATAATAAGAACATGAATTTGGAGGACTAGGAGCAGATTGCTTTGGACCGAATTGTGTCACCCTAAATTTATGTGTTGAAGTCCTAATCCCTCACGTTATTGAAGGAAGGGCCTTTAAGGAGACAGTGAAGGTTAAAGGTAATAAAGTCAGGAGGGTGGCACTCCAATATCTTAGAAATGGTGTCCTTGTAAAAGAGAAAGAGACACTAGATATCTGTTCCTCTCTCCTCCCTCCTCCCCCTTCTCTCTCTGCCATGCGAGTGCACAGTGAGAAGGTAGCCATCTGCAAGCTAGGAAGAGAGCCCTCACCTGAAACCAACCTTGCCATCACCGTGATCTCGAACTTCCAGCCTCCAGAACTGTGAGAAAATACATTTCTGTTGTTTAAGCCATCCAGTCTATCATATTTTGTTATGGCAGCCCAAAGAGACTAAGACAGAATTTTAAATTGTAATTTTAAAGTCATTTTAAGATTGCTCAATTTTTTCCTTTTATCTAGAATTAATTCATCGCCTGAGTGGTTATTTTTTGTCTGTCTGTCTTCCTATCTATCATACGTTTTATTTTAGTTCAATGGCTCATCTTCAGTAGGAGAGATTTTTAAAAGCTTTCTCTTTGCCTTTGCCGTTCTCTTTTAATGTTTTTCGTCTCTCCCATCTAGCCCTCTGAAGCTACTATTCTAAAGAAATAATTTTGTATCAGTAGCACAGAGCTTCCTCAGCATGAATATTGGGAATATCACAGTCATTCCCAGTGTGTCAAGGCTGTCTGCTTCCTGCCTTATAAATGTTTCCCTAGGCAGGGTTTGAATCTTTTTGGCCTCCTTTCATGTTTATTTATAACATCTTAGGTCTATAGTTAGTAGACCAGAATTTTATACCAGGTAGTTAGAGCTCTTGAATTGCACACTTTTGCATCATTATATGATTGTATCGATCATGTCTTTTATTTTCTGTATTCTGATGCTCCGACACCTGAGTCCTTCTTGGCTTGGAAGGGCTGCCTCTCCCACGGTTAGCCAATTTAGAGATAAACAACTCTTCCTTCAGTGTGCCTTTCAAATGTAAACCTAGCCATTCAGAGCCCGCATCCCCAATCACCTCCTCAACTGGGATCTTATACTCCAGAATACTATCCCCTTGTCCCACTCACTCCGAGTGCCAGGGACTGGATGAGTGGGGAGGGACAGGCCTCTCACCCATGATTTCCCCTCTCCCTCTGCCTTCTGGCCACCCTGGTGCTTCCCCGTGTGGCCCCTGCATAGTGTGTTGTGCCCCCTTTCTAGGGATCTGTGAGGGATCTTGCTTCATGTCAGTCATTTCTGAGTCTATGTGTCTTACCTGATTAAAACAAATTCCAAGCTCCATTAAAACAATGATGTGCTATTTGAATAACAGCAAAATAAAGTGACTTGTCATAGTAGAAAACATGTCTCTATACTTGGTTAACTCTAGTCCATTGAACATCGTAATTGTTATAAAGTTTTGGGGTTTGGGGAATGTGTGATTTTATATTATTATGAACCCAACAGTTTGAATCAATATTGGATTATTACTTTAAAAGTGTACTTGCATTAATAATACACACCTTAAACATGAGGCCCATAGGAGAAAATAGCACAAGGTACTTTTCTAATTTAAAAAATGCTCTCCCATTACCTCCTGTATCAAATAAAACGTCTTCATTTTATACTTAATTTTAAACACCCAATACGCGCTGGGAAATTCTGAACACTGGATGCCCAGAGCAGATCCACCCTTCAGGGCTCTGCTCACAAGGATGCTTCTCAGTCTACCCAAATTCATTTCAACTACTCGTAACCCAGGCTCTTCACTCCACATCAGTTAGTTTCCCAGTATTTTTTTCCTGCTCCAGGGCCTGTGCTCAGAGCCCTGCCACTCCCAGGGGTCTTGCTTGTCCTCTCCCACCATCTGAACTGCCCTATTGAGTGTCGGCTTCCCAGTGAGGTCTGTCTTGGTTTGTTCAGTTACATGGTCATTTTTTAAAAAATTTCTATAGCCTTGTAATCATGTTCACATTTTTTTTTTTTTATGAAATGTAACGTTTACTCTAAGACACATACCTTTTTTAAATTTTAAAATTCTTGAAATGGAGCACCCCTGTGCGTGTGTGTTTTTTCAGGGACGCTCTGCCCACCCCACGATGTGTTGGGCTGGAGCCACCGCAAGCAGGGCTGAAACTGGGAAACCGAGGCAAACGGGGGAGCCCTGTCCTGGGCACTCCCTTGCCCCTGAACAAGCAGCTCCACGTTTTTGTGATTTTTGCTTTCATTTTACTTATGGGTCTGAACAAAAGCTTTCGTGAACCTGAAAATATTGATGCGATGTATGTTTTAGCTTTGTCTCTCTTGTTAGATCACCAGCTTCGGTACCCAAAGGGCCTGGCACAGTTATGGCTAGATAATTGGGCCAGCTTGTTCCTGATTGGTCTGTGTGCAAACATGCAGACTACAGTGATCAATTCTCTTAATCTTTTCAAACGACTCTGTGCCAGGCTCTTGAATGTTAATTCTTTTCTGTGTTCTCATTTTCTTAAAAAATGATGTCTTGGGCCTCCCAGAATAAACGCAAATTATAGCTCCTTTATGTCTTTATAGATAGCAAGTTTTAGGTTTCTTTCCAAAGTACACAAATGGATTTTAAGGAGATCTGTAAATGGCTATAATTTAAGATCAGAGAGTATTATCCTTAAGATTTGAATCTGTCAGGAAATAAACGCGACTTTTATTTAGAAATGTGGCATCTTGAACATTGAATCCTGCTGCTGCAGAATTTCTAGTGAGACACTTAGTTGGGATGCTAGAAGCAAATGCTGGAAAATGGAACTGAGATTTCAAAAGACTATGAATGAGTAAAGTTACACCTTGAACTGTGGTCCACTTCCCCCCTTTATTTTATTATATATATATACACATATACATATACATACATATATATATGTATGTATGTGTATATATATATGTATGTATGTGTAATATTTATTATATATATATAATTATATATATATATATGTATACATATATATATATATCCCCCACCCACCGCTCCCCACCCCAGCAGAGAATGTTCACGAGAGCATGTTGCTATAAGGAAGGAGCTCTCACTGCTGTGAGGCTGGCATGTCTGCGACCTGCAGGGCAGGCCAGCAGGCCAGAAATTCAGGTGAGAGTCGATGCTGCGGCCCTGAGCTGGAATGCCTGGGCTGGTGAGGCAGGGGAGACACTCAGGCAGGGTTCCCTGTCGCAGTCTTGAGGCCGCGTTCCCTCTTTGGGAAACATGTCTTTGCTTGCAAGGCCTCCAGCTGATCAGATGGAGCCTCCCCCCCTCTCCCCCCAACACACACATACATTATGGAGAGTGATCTGCTTTGCTCAGAGTCTACTGATGGAAATGTTAATCACGTCTAAAGAATACCTCCACAGAAACATACTGGTCGGTGTTTGACCAAACTACTGGGTGCCACAGCCTAGCCAGATCAACGCAAAAATAAACCACTACAATGACTTGTTGCCTGTTAAGCTGTTTCTTGACACCTTTTCTTCGGTCAGATCAACTCAACTTCGCCTTACTCCACGAGATAACACACAGGACAATTTTTGCCTTTTCAGGGTTCCCAATTTGCTACAGACCTGAAATCCCTGAACTAATCTGGGTTTCTAAAAGCTCTCCAGATGACACAGCAATGCAGACCAAGTCCCCAGCAGCCTTGTGTGTCAAGAGGCTTTCCTGCCTGATAGGTTTGATGGATGAGAAAATGAGTGAGAGAAGTAGATTATGTGAGTCCGGTTGAATTCAAAATATTAATACAGATTTGTTACTGAATTGAGATTGTTATGAATAGTGTGCCATTTGTGTCATTATTGCTGCGAGTCGATTTTCATGACAGCTGTGACTCAGTCCAGTGGCTGGGTATGTACGTGAAGCCCACAGAGTGTGGGCGAGGGTGGGGCTGGACTGCTCTTTCATCCTGTTATCCCAGTGGTCGTTTCCCCGGGCTTGCTTAGAGCAGGATCGATGTATTCAACGCCATAAATCGCACTCACAAAACGACATCTGTCCAGGTGAATACAAGTGGCTACGTGACGTAGGCACTGAAAAATGAGGCTGGCCATTGCCACGCTCTCTGAGCACTTCCTGCGTGCTGCTTGAGCGTTCTTAGTGCCACGGGAATACTAAACTTTACTTGTAGAATGCATGCCTGTTCAAAAAGCAGCACATACACATTTCCACATTTCATTCTCCTTCCAAATAACAGCATGAACAAAAGATCATTATTCTACAGATCTGAAATGAGATTCAGAATTCAGATTTCACCTGCGGAAGGACAAATAGTAAATATTGAGGGGACAGGCCTAGATCAAAGCTTTTCTTTCCCACTACATCAGCTAGCCTGTTAAACATTCATAGTTGCTGTTCTGGGAGATAAAATTATTATGTTTCTAAAGTAATTTATGGACTAGCAGCACTAAATTACTTGTTTTAGAGGTAGAGATTCTGACAAAGGAAAAAACAAAACCACTGTTGGCTTTACTCTGAAAGCCTCTTATCATGAGTTGCCAGAAAAAAGTAAAATTTACATGAATCTCATTGATTTAAAATGTTACATTAAAAAAGAACAGTAACAAGAAAGAAATAGTGCTTTTCAGGTATGATAATGAAGTAATTTTCTTTTGTGCCTGGTAATTACACTGAAAACATAAATTTAACTGGATCTTTGAAGAAATGGAGGAGGGGGAAGAGATTCATTTGTGGATTCTGAGGGTCGGCTTGATCTTTCCTTCCTTCACAGAGATCAAACGGTTTATTGCTATTTGAGAAGGAAAAGTAGGATTCGATTAGCACTGAGATCAAAGACACTGTCAGCGGAGTAGCTGCCTTTTTAATCCTTCCTACTTGGGTAGTCTGTCTTCGACCAGATACTCTTTCAAATGATTCTTCAAAAGTTTAATTTCAATAATTAAGCCATTTAGACATCAGAAGGATGTTTACAGAGCCCAGCAAGAGCAGCAGCAATCGAAATCGTTGCAAATGGCTGAAGGGGAAAGTGAGGGAGGAACTGGAAGAAAAAGGAAGAAATTCCTTCTCTGGGCCTCCAAAGTTAGTCTGCAATGCTTCTGACAAGTTCATCTATCTTTTACAGACCAAATAGGAGATCCTTGAAATCTCGGAACTTGCTCCCCTTTATCTACATGAATCCATCCTTTGTTTTGGGTACAAAGTCCCATCATTCCATCTTGGTTTCCCATCCAGCCATTGGCAGCACCATGACCTTGGCATTCTGCCCCAGTCAGGGAGCCTGCTGACTGTTGAGTTCAGCAGTAAGTTCCCATTTCCAGATAATCTATAAAAGGTCCACAGTTTAGTTCAGTTTAAGATGGTAGGGCTTACTATTTTTTATATTGTATGTTCTTATAACTTTTTTCAAAAGATATTGCTCTTGAAAAATTACTGTGATATTAAGCTGTATAAAAATATAATATGGATATCTCAAACAAAATTACTAAATTTTTCCCCAAAGTATATTTAGGAGCTCGAATTATGTGAAAAAATGTTCTCAAGTTGCTTGAATTCCAACCCGTCAAGCATGACAAAATAAGTTCTGTGGATTTAAAGAAAAAAAAGCGCAATCATTGATTAAAGTCGGTGGCACAGCCCCAACTGCACTTAATTTACATAATGGGAAAATTAAATGATGTTTCTAAAAGAAGGTCATATGTTCTCTAGAAAGTACCTTAAGAAGGCAGATCTTAGAGCAGCACAGAAATGTAAATTTGGGCCTTGTGTTTAATCACATTTGAAACTGCAGTTGTTGTTCACATCCGGGTTTGCCCTCTGCCTCCTCAGTTGACAGGCACGCTCACTGGTCTCTATCCTCCCACCTACATTAACTCCCACCGCAGGTGGGCGCCAGGGAGGAGCCGAGCATCCTTTGAGTACCAGTCACTCCCTTGCAAGTTGCCTCCTTTTAGCAGCTTCAGAGTTTCTCACTGTTTGAATGGACTTCCTCTCCCGCTGAGCTGTTCGTGGTTGAGTTTCCCTCACAGGAAATAGTTCCTCAGAAGCAGAGCCCTCCTTGGTCCTGCGCTCGTCTAGATCCTGGGCTCCAAGGAGCATGCTTGGCACACACTAGGTGCTCATGTTTTGTTTTGTTTTGTTTTAAATACATTCTAGGCGTAGAACTAGACACATTGTGAACGTTACCTCATATAATTCTCAAAGTCACCTTGAAATATAAATATTATTATCCCTCTTTTACAGTCAGAATCAAGGCTAAAAGGAATTCATTATCTTGTAAAAATAAAATGATTAAAAAGAAGAGATTTGAACTTGGGTCTGATGTGCATTCTGTTCGGGGTTCATGATATAAGACATGTTTCCCAAAGTGGTCCATGGCTGTAAACACAATGATTATGGGTATTAAATAAAGTGTCATTAAGTAATAGCATTAGGTCATAGGAAAGTTATCCCTTTAAAACGTCCTTTTAATTAAGCTTACATCATGGATAAACTCTCAGATTAGTGCCAGGGTATATTTAATACTTCTCTAATAATTGCTACTGTCTCTCTTTCTCTCTTCATTTCAGTAAAAGGCAGGCAAGAATATAAGGCCAGAGTTTCGTTTTCAGTGATTCAATTTTTATCACAACTTATGTAAGGCAAGAAATTCTGGTTTCCATCTGAAATAGTTATATAGTTCTTTCATAAATAAGATTGTAGATAAAAGCCCTGAATTTATTTAAAGAAAATATTAGATAACAGTACAGATGACACATTAGGCAAAAATTGTAAAGGTGGTACGCAATGTCTAGTTTCAAAAACGCTGCCCCGAAGCAGCTTACAAGGCCTTCGATAAAAACAAGCAATAGAAGGCATTGCTGTGATTGGGAGACCCAGACAAGGAAAAGAATTATCCCCAAACTGCTTTAGGAGCCATGAACTTGCACAAAAGTTAAAGACAACAAACTCTTGGCATAACCTGGGAAAATGCCACCATGATCCAAATGCTGGGACTACAATTAAGTTATAGCCCCTGATGAGTGGTGCCTAAAATACAGCGGGGAAGATATACGAATAGCGAAAATACAAGTCAGGAAACAAAAAATGCCCAAGGAAGGAAAAACATACATGATGTGGGAATCCACAGTCCTACTGTTATCACTAAATGTGTTAATTATATTAATTATACATTTTGTTTTAAATTGTAATATATAAATTATCAAAATATAACTTTATTAATCAAATCCTAGAAAAATGTAGCATTCCTTCACGTGCTGTTAAATGAATGCTGGCAGCAAGCTGCACTTTTTTTCTAAACAGGAATAGGGTTGAATTATACTATATAAATTATGAAAATATAACTTCATTAATTAAATTAGAATTAATAATTTTACCATGAATGCTCAGAATAAAAGTAATAGCCTTGCTAATTCTAAGATCTAGAAATAGAAATGAGAACACATAGCTGTAACCTTGTTTTGGATGGGTATACAAATGAGAAATAATCACGCTCGCAAAAGTTTGGGCACTCTTATCTATAATTGAAGAAAAGCCCCGAGGGGTGTGGCAAACATGACCTGCTAAATTGCCAGCCATTTAATAATAATCAAATTCATAACCCCAGTAAAGCTTATATATCACATCTTTAATGGGGCACAAAATCAGTGCTTCTCTAACTCTGGCAGTGCCTGTCATCACTTAGTGTACTTTAGGGTAAACTTTTAACAAGGTAGGAACTGGTTTTCTTCTTCAATTCTTTATGCTGACATCTGTTTATGAGGAGTATCTGTGTAAATCCACGTGGTCTAAAAGCCTGGGCTTTCAGTGAGGCCACTTGTCAGTCCCTTGCTACTTTCCACAGCCAGCTGTCAAAAGGCAGAAGCTTCAAAGGACCCATGTGGCTTTCTTACTAAGGAGAGGCTGTTTGGTGTTGTCGCAAAAACATGGACGCCACAGCCCAGGCTCTATGTGAAAAACTGACTGCCATTTATTTAATAAGCAAGCTGCTTAATTTCTCTAAGCCTCAATTTCTTCAACTGTAAACTGAGGAAAGAATAATGTTCATCTCCTTATTTTGAAGATTATGTTAAATAAAGCAAGAAACTGTTCAGTGAGGTATCTGACACATAACAAGCCCTCAGTTATTATCGGCTACTTTTAGCCTGTGTCATGGAGCACAGTGTTCTCTGGACTTTTCCAGAGGCCTCGGGTAACATGGTCCTTTTAACTTGACTCCCTAGTGCTTCAGGCCAGCCCACACACTGACCGCCGAGCTGTTTCCTCAACCTCTACAAGCTCTCATCCATCTTCCGCCTCTCCCTCTCCCTCCCAGTCTAGTGAACCTGAACCAGAGGGCTCCCTCTATGACTTAGATCCCTTTCCCTCCGCTAGTACAACCAAAGAGAACGACTGTGTAAAAACGTAAACAGGGACTTTTTGATTTCTCCAAACTGTGGGAGGTGACTTTTCACCATCTCTTTTGTAGAGTAAGTCTGAACATCCTCTCCTTTGTCATTCTTTTCTTTAGCTAGATACACTGGGTAAGGTAACTGACTACAATGCTTGTCTTAATCTTTTTATAGCCATTGACTGTAGTTCCCTGGAAACTACATTTTGCCTCTGACAAACATTATGTTAGACATTTTCCCAAACAAATATAATCAAAATGTTTGAACTCAGCCTGTGCTATTTTTGCATAACCTTTCTCTTCATAGCCAAGTGTTAAGATAAAGAGGATGTGTAAGTTCAGTGAGATTAACGAAATGAAAGCATGAGACCTCCATTCATCCGTGTATAAAAGAAAATGTTTAATTCTTTGGAAGATCTATTTGGAGAAAATCATTCCCAGATTTTATATTTTCACCTGTGAATAGCAACTGTGGAGCTGGTTCTGGTGCTCTGTGCTAGGCCCTGACAGGCTGACCACAGGTGACTGATCCACACCAGCTGGATTCCTGAGAGCCACTGGAACTGAGACCAAGAACTCTGCTTCTGAGATCTCCAGACTTCTGGTCTGTACTCTTCCTGACGCTTGACTGTTCAAATCTCCACATCTGAGTATCATTGTAAGCTCCCTCTTTCCGCTTAAGCAAGCACATTGGTTATCTGTTGCATATAACCTAAAGCATCCTAATTTATAAAGTAAATTTAAAAAATTTTAAAGATATTAAGCTTGTCAGCAATATATTAGGCTTTTGTATGTCTCTAAGCCTATTATATACAGGATTAGGAAGACAGCAGGTTTTTTCACCATAAAATCCATGCTACTTGTCTCAACAGCCAATAGGTAGAATTAACTACCTCTTTAAAAATATCCAAAAAAAAAAAAAAATCCACAAAACACTAATACAATGAATTTCTCAAAGTAGTGAGGCATATTAAAACACATGCACATACATACCCATACACACATGCAGCATTTCATATTTCTGATTTCTTCATTTTAACCTCACCAAAATTATCTTCTAATTAAAATGACCTAAATCTTTGCATTGAAATAATAGTTTCTTGTTATATTTAAGTAGTTAGTAGTGATATGGTGTACTTCTGCAAATGAGTATCATTTCTTTTAGCAGATTTTAAGCAATTCGACGCACCGAGAAGTCACAGTAGCTGTTTTACTCCCTTCCGTAACATACATGTGAGGTTTAGCCCCGCTTACTTTCCCAGTTTCTTCTTTGACTAGTACACATATCTTTCCATCACACCATGCGCTTCTTTATCTCTGTACCACTTTTTATGTTGATGCTATTTAAAATTCTATCTCCACCTCTCCTCCAGAAGCTAATTTGCAAGGAAAACTCGTATTCACCCTGCAAGGCCTTACTTAAACATTACCACCTCTGGGAAGCATTCTCTGTGCACTTTCTGTCCACACCTCCTTGAACAAACCCAATCTTTTCTTCCAATTTAGTTTTCATCATAGCACTTTGTAAACACCTCTAGCATTTCCATGATCTGCTCTATTAGTAATTTCAGTTCTGTTACCAGTTACCCAAGAATCCCTTTGTGGCAAGGACTATGTCTTGCTCATAATTGCGGTTTTTTAGCACATTGGACAGTTTTTTATTGATAATTGACATCTGGTACACGCTTGTTGTAAACTAGAAATCTCAGTTGAGAAAAACATAAGGAAAATTTGAGATGGTCCTAGAGTAATGATTTTGAAAATTATTAGTATTGTTACACATAGTATTGGAGTCTTTTATGGTTTAGATATATTTTTTCAATTTATGATTTTATTAAATTTCGCTAAGAGTTTTTCAAAGTAGTTTTACTAATTTCTATTCCAAGCAACAGCATATGAGAGTTCCAGTTGTTCCATACCCTACCAACACTTATTATTCTCACATTATATTTATATATTTACATATGTACACACAGCATTTTTGCTTCTAATGTTTATAAGTGAAACTTGCCTAAATTAATTTCTGTTCTTGACTTCATCATTTCCTTCATTCGACTTTCTTCATGTACACTCTATTGCTTTTTTCCAGTTTCTTATATTAGATACTTAGGTTCACAGAGGTTTAATATTATCGCTCTCTGTATGTGTATATATGTATATATGTATATGCATATATAGACATGTTAAATTTTATTAGCTATATATCTAATACATAACATGTTACTATCTTAATATATTGTTAACAGTATAATTATTATCATCTTATTTAATCTATCTTATTAATATCTACTTTTCCTTATACTAGATATATATCTACTGTCTAATATATTAATATGTAATGAATAAAAATTTTAAGACCTAAACATAGATATCTAATATATAAATATATATGTACATGTAGTATATTAAATATATAATATATATGATTAATTATATATAATAATATATAATAATTATATATAGTATATATGTA
>NW_006440645.1:2912016-2953198 GCF_000325575.1 Pteropus alecto | reverse complement strand
TAATGTATAAATATGTATTAGACATATATTAGACTCTATATTTATATATTATGTTTACATAGTATACTTTTCAATATAATTTAATATGATATATACACATATAGTAGATATTATTATTTATACTAGATCACATATTTATATTTTAGATATATATTATATTTTAAACTTCTTTGTTCAGAAAGAATTCTACCTCGAGATATATTTTGCCCAATATTAATCTAACCACATAAACTCCCTTTTCATTGGAATAGCATAATGTCACTATTTTCTCTTTGCTTTATGCTTTTCGGTGTCATTATGCTTTACGATTTAGGTATATCTCTTATAAACAGAATATACCTAGATTCTTAAAATCTAAAATAGTCTTTATCTTTTAACTGAAAAGTTTATTGTGCAGTCACGCACCACTGAAGGACCAGGTCATGTCTGAGAAACGTGATGCGAGGTTCTGTCTAGAATGCACCGAGGATAACTTAGATAGTGCAGTCGACTGCACACCCAGGCAGTGTGGGACAGCCTACTGCTCCCAGGCTGCAAGGCTGCACAACACGCAACCACACAAAACAACACGCGGTCAAATCAAGCACAAGAGAAAATGATGCAGTCAAGAAAGAGACTCAGAAAACAAGAGATGTAATAGGCTGCTGCTGATGCAACAAGGCATACTGTTTTACAGCAAACTTCTTTGACAAGTAGGAGTACACTTTAAAATAATGATAACAAGTATAGTATAACTACATAGACCAGTAAAAAAGCCGTTTATCATCAACATCAAGTGTGAGGCACTGTACATAATTGTAGGTGCTGTACTTTCACATGACTGGCAGTGCAGGTTTGCTTATACCAGCAGCACTGCAAACACGTGAGTAATGTGTTGTATTATGATATTACAAAGAATATGATGTCACTAGGCGACAGGAATTTCCAGCTCCATCATAATCTTATGGGACCACCATCATATATGTGGTCCATCATTAACTGAAATGTCGTTATGCGGTGCATGACTGTTACACCCTGTTATTTGGCACAGTGAATAATTTTGTAAAAAATAATTTTCCTTTTCTCAGTAATGGGAAACCTTTTCATGCTGTCCAAGCATAGTAACTATCATTTATTAAGTGTTTATATATGCCCGACTATACTATATTCCTTAAATATACTGTCTTAATTTGTCCATCTCTAGATGCCTATGAAGTAGGTAGCATCATGACCCTACTTTTTACTTAGGAGGTAACTGAAGCCCCCAAAGTAAAACCTAGAGTCACCGTGGCCCATAAGTGTAGGAGCCAGTATTGAAGCCCAGGGCTTTTTCCAAAGTCCTTGCTCTTAACCTGTATAAGTAAGAATATACCATGGACAGCAAGAGGGCACTGACTTAAACCATGTGAGATGGAAGAATACCCAAACTTCCATCTTTTCCTTCACGTGTTCGTCCAAGTCCATTATACTTAAACAAAAGAGTCCTCGATTACAGATCTGTGGGGGTTCTTCTTAAACAATGGTAGAGAGTAATTTTAAAATAAAAAGGAGAAAAGTGAGAAGTGGGAATGACAGAGAATATTTCCCCCTCCATGTCCAGACAAACGCATTCCTCGTACAGCTCTCCTGGATCCTGGTGAAAGACACAGACACTCAGCTAGTTATGCTAATGATCTTCCTGACGCCTGCTCTCTCTGTACAGGACTAGGAATTGTCAGGAAGAAGACTCTACTCGATCTTCTGCATCACATGCTTCACTCGACTGATATTGTTCTAGAACAAAAAAATTACTTCACTACAGAAGAAGCAGTTATACTGGAGTTTCAACTAAATGCCAACGACAACAACAATAATAGCAAAAAAATAACAGTATTAACACCTGTGGATCTGTTCGCACTGCTAGGTTGTTCAGAAACGTTAGGTCCACAGCCCTGAAGTATCTGTTGTCCAGTGCTTTGTCTTCTTTGGTACATCAAGATCAAAAACTCTTCGCTGAAAACTCACGTGAAATTTACATACAGTAACATTCACAGAACCCAGTTTTTTATTAACTATTTGGTAAGGGACTAATTAACTTATTAAAATAATCCTCTGTTAAGCTACTATTTTTTTAAGTGTTTTGGTTTCTTGTTTAATCAAACTTATACATTTTATTTCTCTTGAATATGGAATTCTAATTCCTCATTATTTAACCTTGACTCAAATTTTACTCTTTTTAATAAATTAGGACACATTAGTTTTGTAAAAATATTCTAATTATCTGCCAGTACATTTCTTTCTTTTCTTTCATCTCTAACAGAAATAACCCAATCTTTATGCACAGATATTTTATGATATAATCTAGATTTAGAGGACACCATGTCATTTCTATTGCATAATTTTAGTGGTTCTAGTCATCAAAATACAGTATTCACTTGAAGTTTTTCTAGTAAGTTTCTTGCTCTTTGCGATTAGACACATACAGATGAAGTAACAGCCTTGTAATATGTAATTGGGCTGACTTACTTACTTGTATTTGAGGATCTGTACAGTGATTTATCTCCAAAGAGTAATTGAAGTAATTTTTAAAGATGTAAAATATAAATTTTTAATGTGAAGACGAGAGGGAAAGCTTTAATTAAGGGAAGAATGAATAAATTTTCCTGGTGATGACAACTCTGACATCACTAAATTTCTTTGTGAGGATGATGAGAGAAAAACAGGAGGGAGCTTTTATAAAGTCATTGATATTATTACTCAAGGCAATGAGCTGTTAAGTACCAGCTTAATTATGACCTCTGTTTGTCATCCCGGTATTTAATGATGCACCAGATGCACTCTTCCAGCTCTGAAAGTTGATAGCATTCTCTGCCAAATGTGTGGTGATTTTCCACCTCAGAGGGGAGAGATGTTTACCCACATCGAGCCTCCAGGCAAATGCCGCCTACTCATTTTCTTCTCCGAATACCTTTTCCCTAGGACAAGTTCCACTGGAAATTAGGCTGGAAATTTGCTCGCTTACTCACTACACCTCAGGTCAGAAGAAACAGAGGAAAAACATTCCTCCAACTCTAACTGTTCGCATGATAAAGAATTGAGATATGCAGGTGACAATAATTTTGAAAAGAAAACAGTTATTTTGACGTGGAGGCTTTCCAAAAGATTCACTGGCTCCAGGAGCTAAAGAAACGATTGTATCCTGTACAGATTCAGCAAAGGAGCACAACGAACCCAAGTGCTGCTCTGCAACTCACAATTCCTTGAAAGTCTTTCACTTATTTCTAAGAAGAGATGAGCTCAAGTTGACTGAAGATGTTATTTTTTTTAAAAAAAGACAGAGAATAAAAGGTTATAAAAAGGAGTATTTTAGATTCATGTAAGTGCAAAGACAGAACTTATTAATTCATTTTTAATTCTAAACTATCTTTCACTAATGAATTCTCCAATTTTCAAAGAGTAAAAATTAATATTAAATTCTAAATTTTCTTACCAATTGAATCACCCTTCAGCTGTTTCAGGTGTTTACCACTGCTTTATTTTGGGTGTTTATAGGAACATTTAGACCATAGTTTAGGTAAAACGGCCTACATTTTTAGTTTTGTTTTGTTTTCATTAGGTGGAGTAATCTTTTCATACATAACTCCAAAATTCAAAAGTTAGTCTTCAGTATTGTATGGACAAATATGGCCTAGGTAACACATACAATTATTTTTGCCTTTCAGAGTAAAAGGTCTTTGTTCTTCAATAGTTACACATGTACACACACACACACACACACACACACACACACACACACACGACTTGAAAACTGAGCTTCTGTCAGGCCTCTGCCATCTGTCCGTGGAAGAAACCAGTAATCTGATAGGCTTTGTCATATAGACCGGCCATCTGCAATCCTGGTAACAGCACTTAAGCTCTGAGACCCTAGTAGGAAATCTGTTTACGTATATTTTCTCTGGTCATCAGCACTTTATATTTCCAGCTATTTTAAAGCTAAATAAAAGGGGGATCTTGGTTATAGTGGGGGAGATTTACTTCTCACTCAGACTGACCCATGTAAGCACTTCCAAAGAGTACATCCAGCTGCATACAAGGTGACACTGTGCACCTCTGGAAAGATACAGGATTAGCTGAAGATATCAATCAGTAAACAGGGATTGTGAAAAGTTATGTTCAACAAATATAGAAAGCGACTTTGTTATATCCACAGAATTAATGCTTTTGATATATTAGGTAACTTTACTTCCCTAGAATTAACATAACATAGTTACTGTCAGTAAATAATCCCCAGAACTGAAATAAGGCTGCCTATACTGCATTATTAAATGGAGCACTTATAATATATAGCTAGCATAAGCAGAATGTGCTAGAGAAAAACAATCAGAAATATGACTTTATGAAGGGTTCCATGGCAAAAAATCATTTCTACAAATTATCCAAAGAACTATTAGTTTCCTTTCTTAAATAACACAGTGAGAATATTTAGTTAGTTGTAAAAAACACTCACACAAAGGCTACCATTAAATATTCAATTAATTAATAAGCACATTTTACAAAGGTCACTTTTTTATGTGTGATATCTAATTCAGTATTATAAAAATGCCTTGGTGTCCCTCAATCTTATAAAACTTAATATTCAAGAATGGGTTTGATTTCACTATGTGTTCTTCATAAAACAAACAAACGAACAAACTAGATAGCTGCAGACAGTCCAAACACGTTCCTTATCTTACTAGGCCTCATAGAGTCACTGAAGCATCTGCGGCTCTGACCAGCCTGCTCTCTTAACAACAGAGGTGGCATGGCTGGCAGGCACCCTCCTGCCGGGGACAGGGGGCGTGCAGCGGAGTGCGCTGGCTCCTCAGGGACAGCGGTCACGCACCTGGAGCCCTTCCAGCAACGCCCCCACCTCCTCCACGTCTCCCTACCCCGGGTTCTCTGTCGCTTTGTCCTCTTTAACCCTTCCAGCCCTCTCCTCCCAAAGTCCCCACCAGGCTCTCTTGGCCATCTTGCCCAGCTGTCATTTAACATGTCAGAACGAGTCTGTGTCTTGTCTCTCCTACATTCTAAGTTCCTCAAGAGTACGGACTATATTTCATGCCTCGTTGTGATGCCACGTAACCCTAAGAAGCTTCTTGATGATTTACTACTCAGTAAATGTATGTAAAGTTGATCCTAGGGTCATCCAACTTCAACATCAAATTCGCCGCACTGGATCAGGAACACACATGCAAATGTTTGCTCCCAGGAACTAAACGATCTTAACGTGAATTTGATGCAGAAAGCTGCAGTTTCTCATGTAAATGTTTTCAAAAAATTTTGCAAAAGTTGTCTTTGCATGAACTTTTATAAGCTATGGGTCCCTATCATGCTCTGCCTCTGTATTTGTCAAATGAGTACTTACTTATATCTTTCAGACCAGTGGGGCCAGACTCTACTCAGGAGTCTAGGAAATAAGCAGGGCATAGCCCCAGATGAATGCTTACTTTCGGGGGTACAGAATACTATCTTTTATAACCTGCAATAAGTAAGCCATGTAAAAGAATATTCAGCCTCCACAGACTCTCCCATTTCACGTTTTAGTGGTAAAAGTCACAACAATAAGAATTTCTAGATTCACAAAACTGATTCACTGTTGCAAGTTTCATTTTATCAAATTTAACAACTGTTGAAATTTTTTATTACTTCTCATAAAACTGGAGGCCAAGGAAAGTAGACTTACTTGTATATATTCTGAAAGTATTATAAAAAGTACTTTGGTCTTCCTAGAACTTTCTAATCTCACATTTACTAAAGGAACCCAAGTGTCACGTAAGGTGCGACTGGGGCTCGCATCCCCCCCACCACCACATCTCCAACTGCACTGAGAGTTACAGCCAATCTTGATAAGTTCCTTGTTAGTGTGTTCTGATCACTGAACACTGTACACCGCACTAAAAAACTAAGACGTTCGCCAAGTGACCATTTGCTTTTCATCACTGTCTTAAATTTTGGAAGTTTAGATTTCAGAAGGCCAAACAGTACTCCACTTGGAATTATAAAGCATTATGTAACTGGTCCCATTGCCTAATAAAGTAAAAGCCAGTGTGACAGTTGCCTACCTGTGCCAAACGACCCACAGGTGCTTTAGCTGCACTCGATTTACTGTCAGGACCTTTCAGCTGCTACTTCTCAAGAGTCGCTAGGAAACACAGTTTCTGCTAAATCTGCAGAGCTCTTAAAATATGGGTATAATTTTCCTTCTACGTGGAGTGTAGAGAAACTAACTAACCAAAATGAGGCTCTTTATTGATGGAAGAGTGATATAAACAAAATTAAACATATACAGTTTTACATTAAAGAAATAATTATTTATGAGTGATAGGAGAAGCAAACACATAAAAAGTACAAAAAGTAATTAAGTACAGAATATTAATAGTGCATACACACTAATGGGTTAGCCCAGATTGTGAAATGCTAAATGGAGCGAAGAAAATATGTTCCATTTTCTCTTATTTACAGTCATCAAAGTTAATATTGTGCAAAATTGTTGGCTATTTTCTACATTCTCATTTGTAAAGACCTCTGTACACTTTTCAGTGCCCTTTTTTTCTTTTTCATGGACAAGAAGTTTCATATATACATGTTGCTTATCTGTCAATAGTTTCTGCAAGTCAGTGTAATAATAGAATCATTCGATCTTTTTTAAAAGCATGCTACTTTTTGAGAGGACTTTTAAAGAAAATGGTTATTTCATTTCTTTATGAGGGAGTTGGCACAAGAAGTTTAGAATGGTTACGTATACTTTCTTCAATGTATTGGGGGTTTCATTTCTCTTTCGATATACTGGGATACTAGCCATTTAAACACTCAGACAGGAAATCTTGTGGATGATACAATAACAAATACCTTTTTAAACATCTCATTAGCGCTTAGCTTTGAGAGGCAAGTACTAAACTGAAGGCAGAGAACTGGATTCCATTTTCAACATATTGCAGTAAGCAACAGTGCGTCATATCCTCTAGAAGTGTCTAGTTTCATGGCCCTGTCATTACAAATATGCAAAGTATGGCTTCACTTCTTAAAGAGTTTAAGTCTAAGACATGCATATACTTACTCATTTTTGTCATCACTTCCCACTCATGTCATATCTCTACCACTAAATGCTTTATAAAGTTAATTTTTACCCCAAATTTGAGAATAATGGTACTTTGTAGTCATAAGATTTTAATTTTACATACTCTGTAGTAGAGTGAGGAAGGGGACAGAGAAATGGGAAACATCTTTTCCAAAACTAGATTCAAGCTCAGCTGGCATCTTGGAACATACCAGAGAGTCCTGGAACTAACTCATCAAGTCCCGCTTACATAAAGGGAGCTAGATTTCCTCTGCTGAGGACCTCTCAGGTAACTCTGATTTGGATTGAAATACACTTTGCAAGTGAATATTTGCAAATGTGAATGTTTCTATAAAATGTAAAGTTATACTAGATATGGAAGGAATTTCAAGCAAGAGAAGCAGTACACTTTCATATAACGATCAGGACATTCATGAATTGGTCTCGCCTTTTCCAGGTTTACAGCATCTATATTATTAGCGATGGCTTTGACCATTCTAAGAAGATTGAGTGGATTTTAATAAAAATGTTAGAAACTATCACTATTCTGTAAACAGTGTAACTTGTCTTTTTGTGCATGCATAAGATCCCTGTCCCCTTTTTTATCACTCTGTTTTAATCTCAAGGATTCTCTCAAATTTTGTTTATGCATGTAAAGATTTAAATAAGAATTACGTCAACATTGAAATTTTATTTTAAATTAAATTAAATTTTTATCAGGCATCGATTTCTTTCTATAAACATTTTACGTTGAAGTTTTTCTTTGGTTTATCGATCAATCTGCTTTTCACACCCACTTTCTACTTTATGGCTTTTGCCTTTTTGAGTGTTCTTTTGCAGTCATAAATCTATCAAACCCAAATTTCTGCATTCAAATTTTGTAGTTTTGTTGTGTGTAGTTTTTATTGTCTATTTAAATTTGTTATTTTTACTATTAATATTCACGGTGAACCCTCATATAATTTAGGATTTCCATGAGAGTCTAAAATAAATCTACTGTAACACTATTTAATACAATCCACATATTCTAATATAAACTTTTGAAAAAAATCCTTCTTTCATAGCGATATAAAATATTGGCATGTCTCATATTACTCTTTTAGAGTCAATGAAAGAGTATTTAATTTAATTTTCCATATACTGATGTTCGCTTTGAATACCATTGCCAACCAAAGATCAAAAAAGCAGGAGCAGAGTGCACTGAAACTCAAATTGCTAGGAACAAACTGGTATACATCCTTTCCCCCATTCTCTGGTTTCAGCTAAGCAGCTAGGAGAGGTTCATTCTGTCCCTTATGCTCCACTCAAACTCACATCAGCCAACGAAAATGCATAATTAGTCAAATATTCAAAGAATATTTGAATATCACCTTTTGCATCCTACTGAACTATTTTCCTTCTTGTCAATCACCTAAAGGGCGTTCTGTCTCAGCCCAGTGCCAGACATAGAACAAGGACTAAATAAATGTTGATAAGTCAATTAATAAGCAGATTCTATTCCTGAAATGTAAGGGATTATAAAAACAGTAGTTTCTAAGCAGAGACATTGTACACATCTATAACATTAGATGTCAGTCTGGAAATACCACGTCATCTCAACACTTTCCAAGTCTTTAAAAAAGCATTTTTTTCTCAGTTTTAGTTTCCAATATGGTAAATATTGATAGGTGCAACCCCTCATGAATGAAATCTATTTAGGGTCCTTAAACACTTTTAGTTTTTAAAGGTCTTGAGATTTTTAAGAAATGGAGAACTACAGCCTTAACATTTTTAAAGGCACACTTGACTAATTTTAGACTCTATTAAATCAGTGTACATTTATCCGTCTTTTAACAATTTGAAGGCCTTAGAGTGAACCGATGATAATGGCTTTATCTTACCTTTATATTTGTGTGATGATTTAACGAAGGTAGAATTCCAGGTTACAGTCACATTCTCTCAGCAAAAATACCTTTTGAAAAATACCTTCAAAAGATATTTGTCTTATTGCACTGAGAATTAATTGTGGTGGCTAAAATTTGGGGGGATTTAATCATGACACTTTACAGTTTATTGATTCTAGCTCATGGATTAAATGTTTCCTTGTACATTCTGTAATTTCAAATTTGTATTTATCTTTATTGGGACCTAATATCTACACAACAGCTCAGAATGAGAGATGTTCTGTGTATGCTACTTTCAAGTGTTTCACAGTGACCACTAGTCTGAGACTACTTTGGTAAAAATATTTGGTAAAATATACATAAAATATGTATCATTTTAATCATTTTTAAATATATAGTTCAATGGCATTAAAGACATTCGGTGTTGTGTAACCATCACCACTATCTATGCCCACAGGATTGTCATCATCTCGAACATAAACTCCATACCCATTAAACAATAACTCCCCAACTCCCCCTTCCCCAGTTCCTGATAGCCTATATTCTACTTTTTGTCTCTATGAATCTGTCTATTCTAGGTACCTCATATAAGTGGAATCACATAATATTTGTCTTTCTTTGTATGGCTTATTTCACTTAATATGTTTTCGAGGTCTATCCATGCTGTGGCATATATCAGAATTTCATTCCTTTTTTATGATTGAATAATATCCCATTGTATGTATATATCACATTTTGCTTACCCATTCATAAGTGTTGATGGACGTTTAGGTTGTTTTTACCTTTCAGCTGTTTTTAATAATGTTGCTATAAACACTGGTGTACAAATATCTGTTCAAGTCCCTGCTTTAAATTCTTTTGGCTATATACCTAGGAGCAGCATTGCTGGATCGCGTGGTAGTTTTATGTTTAACCTTTTGAGAAATCTCCATACTGTTCTCCATTGCGCTTGCCCCACTTCACATTCCCACTGCAACGCATAAGGTTTCCAACTTCTCCACATCTTCACCAACCCTTGCTACTTTCCATTTTATGGATTTATAGCCATCCTAGTAGGTGTGAAGTAGAGACCACTAGTTTATTAATTTCTTGGCTTGGGGTTTCCTACACTTCGCAGATCATTCAGACTCGGAATCCAGACTTGTATGAGGGCTGGAGCCACATAAACAAGTCCTCGGGGGATGAGACTGCTTCCATACAGAGCCTATTCCTATCTCAGCCACCAGTTCACTGAGGTACAGACTTCCAAGGGTCCCAGACATATGGAGAGTTTGATTCCATATCCCCATCATCAACAGATCTTGTACCTGTATTACATTAAAACCCAAATAACCCCGCCTTCTCCCTTAGCCCTTTATTTCCAGGGTTCCAACAAAACCAGCTCATAGCTTTTCTCCTAGGGTTTCACCTGCCCATAACCTCAACCCAACAAACCCTGTTCCACATGTCACCTTCATCTATGACTCATAAGGATTTCCCTTACTTTGTTGCAATTTCAGCTATGCTTCTAAAATATAGCTATCTTACTTTATGTTCTTAGTATTTTTATTGGGAGGATTTCTAAGGTTATCTAATCCATCAACTGTCCTCCAAAAATTATGTCCCATTGTCTGGCATTATTTCTGGAGATCAACCAATCATCATACTATGTTATTGAAATATAAGAAACCTAGATATGACTCTACTCATTCATGTTTTAAAGGTATGTTCAACTGTTTGATCAATATATTTACAGATCCTTACATGATAAAAGTTTAAATTATTGAAGACTGCAATATTTCTCAGAGTGAGTTTGGTAGAACATTTCCAAAATAGACTAATATTTTAATTATGAAAATAACTGTTTCAAGATCAAGTTAGTAAAATATTGTATTAAACTAAACAGCTTTCTTAACTGTAAGACAATTGTAATATACATACCAAATCTCATAAAGTATTTCTCAAACTTATTTTCTTGGAGCATCACATGGTACTAAACATTCAGAGACACACACCACTTCTGGAGACCATAGTTCCACATTTAAAGTTCAAATTTCCAATTTTTCCATCAATTATATAAATCAGGCTATTATTATATCTAGATCATGACATATAAGTGATTCAGTAATTTACAGAATAATGGCCTCTGATTTTTGGTAGCTACACTATTAAGATATATTAAAGAAAGTTAAACTTTCTTTTTCATTTTTAATATCACCATAATCTGATACATATTTTTATATATCAATAATCATAATAAAATTAAAAATTAGAATACTTATATACTTTGCTATATAAGATTTGGGAGTGGGGAAAAGGAATTAGAGATCTCAATATAGAAGGGAAAACACACATATAAGGAATAAGCTTTCCATGGCAACAGAGTCTTTCGTCCCATAGTGACTGTTTCAAAATAACTTATCTGAAAGCCCTGGACACTTTAAATTAATGGAAAAAATTGAAGAGAACATTAAAGTCTCATTACCCTAGATGGTGATTTATGGATTTGGTTTAATAGCCTAAATATTCTCTCATCTTCTGAGAAATAGATCTTCAGAAGTTTAACATTAATTTTAATAATTCTTTTTGAATGCAGTTTTTCACAAACAGAACTTATTAAAAGTATTTGCAACACTTCTGTGGGAAAAATCTAAAGTTTCATATACTGAAATCTTTTTCAGAAATATAAAGCAAAGAAGCCAAAAAATAGACGTAAATATCAAAAGAATGGAAATAAAGAAATTATACAGTTCATTGTCTATTGAAGGACTAATTTTCCAGTTTGCAGATTTTGGTAATTCTTAGACTCTACTAACTTGTCAGATTCCTGTTAATTAACGATCTTTTCAAAATGTAGACAAATTTAAACATTTCAAAAAATCACAAAATATCTGAGTTGTAAAAGTCCTCAGAGAGATCTACTGACACCACTCCATTTAACAATGAGGACACTGATGGCAGGTGAGGTGAAACATTTACCCAAGTTTATAGCGATAGTGATTTCAAACCCAATGAGTGTTTCAATCCCATGACCCAGAGCAATTGTTTATTAATTTCAGTGATAGGTAAATATGTGAATAGATAAATTAGATAGACAGGCCACTGATCTCTCCCCAACATATTTCATTCATGTGTATGTATGTGTGCGTGCACACACATATTTGCATGTATGCCACTAACTCTCCAAAATTTCAATTATAAGACTGTATGACTATCAGGCATTGTGCTACATGACCAATTAGTCTCTCTGAAAAAAATTACATTTTCTTTCTTCTTCTACATCTGCACCCACCTCTCTTCTTTTACTCTTTTAGTTTCTGCTAATAAATTCCATTCTCATAAATGAGAATGAATAAAACTCAAAATAAAATGACCTTGTGAGAGATCTCATTTCATGGTAACCCTGAGCGGGAACAGCAGAGAATCACCGCATTGTTCTAAGAGAATTCCATGTTTGCAAAGCACATGACTGCCATTGGTCACATGTTTGCAAAGCACACGATTGCCATTGGTCACATGTTTGCAAAGCACATGACTGCCATTGGTCACATGTTTGCAAAGCACATGACTGCCATTGGTCACGTTCCTTTTAGAAGGGAGACAGCACTCACATAAGAGCGTCATAGTCGTGCATCAGGTTTTTGTTTCGTTTCTATTTTAAATCTTAAAATGGTGAAAGATGGTCGTACCTTTCTCTTGGGGCAATCATGAGAACTGAATAAGATAATAGAACTGGAGTGCATAGCTCAGAGCCTGGGGTATAGTAAGTGGTCAAAATAAATGTTGCTCTCTGCTTTGTAACTGTATCATTTCAGTTCCATAAAGTAGGAAAATCTGTTTGGTTGAAATGTAACAAAAGTATAAAAATAGATGAAAAATTATATGACCCACTTCAAATTACTATCTCTAAGCAACTCAAGAATTCAAAATGAATTGATGAAATGTAAACATAAAAGAAACAGAAACAAAGAAATGCCTCACCTTACTTGTGCTTACTTGGAAGAAATAAGACAGGTGAGGCTGAGCTCCAGGTTTGTCACTAAAATTCAGTCTACTTGCCTATGTTTTTTAGTACCAGAAAGTAACCTGAAGAACAATTAGACATTCAGAGTTTACCCAGATACGGTGACTTTTCGGTGGCTCTATTTTTAACCAGGCATTCAACATATATATATATCATTGAGCAGCTGCTATGTACTAGCCACTGCGATGACTGTTAGTGGATATGCGAATTAGTAAGAAACTGTCCATGTCCACAGAAAACTGTCAAATCTATTGCAGCAATGAAGCCCAGTGTGGTGAATGAAATATGAGAACAATGAATAGCTTGGGAGCACAGTGCAGGAAGACCTCAGCCTGCTTGGAGTAGAAGGAGAAACTGGGTCTGGGCTTAGTCTTTTAGAGTAGTAACTGACAATTCAGGGATTGTCTGAAAGGAGAACATCCGATGTAGGGACAGGAGGAGACAAGAGATCAGGTGCTGTGAAATGGATGGGAAAGTGTGACTAGGGCAAGCCTTCGGGACACATATGGGAATGCCAGGCTATTACTGTGGACACTTGTTGATTTTCCTTAATTTCATTGACACTTCTTGCTCCTAAGAGTGAAAAGTGTTCCAAGAAGCTTGCCCACATGTAAAAAAAAAAAATTAAAGGCAGTTAACTACAAATTTCAATACAGAATATTAAATAGACAAAGAAAGTGATGTGACTAATAAGACGGTCAGGACAGGCTTCATAAGGGCAGAAATGATAAAAAAAGAGTAGACATACACAAAGCCACTAAATAAAGATGTGAAGGTATTAGAAAAACTGAGAGGCGGCTTTTTAGGTAATAAAACAAAGTCAGAGGACTCACACTACCCAACCTCAAGGCTTACTATAAAGCAAAAGAATACACAAATAGGACGATGGGAACAGAACAGAGCACCCAGAAACAGACCTATGTGAATGAATACAGGCAACTGATCCTTGACAAAGGATCAAAGGCAATACGATGAAGGGAAGAAAGTCTTTTCAACAAACGGTGCTGGAACATCCACAGGGGAATAAACGAATCTACACACAGACCTTACATTCTTCGGTATAGTGATGACATTTATAATGTAACACCAAAGGCATGATCGATGAAAGAAATCATTGATAAGCTGAAATTTCTCACAATTAAAAACTTCTGCTCTGCAAACGACAATGTTAAGAGAATGAGAAGACAGGCCACAGACTGGAGAAGGTATCTGCAAAAAGACACATCTGATAAAGAACTGTCATCCTCAAGAGAATGAGAAGACAGGCCACAGACTGGAGAAGTTATCTGCAAAAGACACATCTGATAAAGAACTGTTATCCAAAATTTACAAAGAATTCTTACAGCCAACAATAAAAAAAAAGAATAATCCGATTAAAAAATGAATAAATTAAAAAAAGAATAATCCGATTAAAAAATGGACAAAGTTCTTAATAGACACCTCGCCAAAGGAGATATACAGGTGGCAAATAAGCATATGAGAAGGTGCTCAATGTCACATGTCATTAGGGAAATGCAAATTTAAAAAATGAGATACCACTACATACCTACTAGAATGGCCAAAATCTAAAACACTGACAATGTCAAATGCGACGAGGATGTAGGACAACGGGAAGTCTCGTTCATTACTAATGGGAATACAGAATGGTGCAGCCACTTTGGAAGACATTCCGGCAGTTTCTTACAAAACTAAATACATTTTTACCATATAATCTGGCAATCACACTCTTTGGTATTCACTCAAATGAGTTGAAATCTATGTCTACACAAAAACCTGAACAAGTAAGTTTATAGCAGCTTTTTTCACAACTTGTGAAACTTGAAAGCAATCAAGAAGTCCTTTAGTAGATAAACAGATAAATAAACTGTGGTACTTCCAGACAATGGGATATTATTCAGCGCTAAAAAGAAATGAGCTAGCAATCCACGAAAAGACATAGAGGAATCTTAAATAGATATTACTACGTGAAAGAAGCCAGTCTTATAGGGTTACCTGTATACTGTATGATTCTGCTACACAACATTCTGAGAAATGCAAAACTATGGAGACAGTAAAAAGATAAGTGACTGTCAAGAAGCAGAACACAGAAAATTTTTAGGGAAAACTGAATCACATTTTAAATATTTTATGAAAGAACTGGTACTTAAATAATGTTATAAATAATAAATTAACTTACTAGAAGAGGATAATATATAATACATTAAGCTAACTAAATGTGTGATTAGATTATCAAGTTTTTTCTAGAGATATCTAGACAAAAAAAGAGAATATTGTTTAAAATTAGAATCTTAACGAAATTCGCAATTAAATACCTATCTTCTATGTTGTTATCTTGGCCTGAAGAAAAATTAATTCTATACAAAATACACCTTAAACGCATTACTATCACCTTCAAACCTATTATTCTTCACCTACCTCATCTGGGTATACACATTCCAAGTACATGACAATATTTAGGTATTTATAAGGACAAAAACTGAAGACCAAATATTGGTACGCAGAAATAAAAAATTACATGAAAATCCATAAATGAACACAACTATAGTTCTGTTGTAAAAAGCAGTCATTATTTTGAATATAATCTCTGCTCCTTGATTCAAAATATTATTATGATCTTCCAGTTACGGCAGACTAAATATTAAGGACCACGATTCAGGAGAAGAAAGAAACAGAGAGGTGAGCCTGGAACTTCCCACTGTAGTGTCTCCTGATTCCCTGACAGGTTATGAAAAGCTGAGCATTGCTTTGGCAGCCTTTTGGGGCCATTGTGGACAGTGCAAGAAATCAGAATAGTGGGTTTTCCGGAAGGAGAAAGGGAGTAAAGTTGAGAAGAGGTGATGATCTTTTCATTGTCCTGTATAGTGGTTACTCAGGTGTTCACCTTGCCATAACTCACTGAGCTGCAGATTAGTATTTTGCACACTTCTCTGTGTGCTATACTTCAAAGTAAACAAGCAAAAAAAATCACACTATGAAATGTCAACTTGTGTTTATATGCTTAAATTCACTTCAACAAACACATTAGAGCATCTGCTCAATGGCAGCCTCTGTGCTAAGTGCTAGCATTACAACTTGCCTTCATCAAGCTTATAATCTAGAAAAAATATGGCACTGTAAAATGCCTCAGTAAGAAGTTCAAGAAGTTAGCACTTAATTGAAAACTACTAACTTACTAAAGGAAGATGATGTCAGTTCTGAATAGGAAGTGGAAACCTAATATATAAATTTACTGTTTAGTTTTCTATGGTCATGCGTTTTCTGTGATTTTTAAGCATATTAACTACACTATAAACTCCTTGAGGTTAGAGGCCATGTTTTATTTATCTTTGATTCCCCGCACGAGGTCTGGCTAAGAGATACACGTAAATGATTTGATGAAGAAATAAGACAGTAAATAGAATGTCTTCTTCAATGTACCCGGTTATCTATTTGACTTTTCCTTTTAAATATAAGGAATAGTTCAAGGCAGAGATTTAATTTTTTTAATTTTATGAAAAAAATTAAGTGTCATGTACAAATTTAGTGCTTAATAATTCTTTCACGATTATTAAAGATCTACTGTTCAACTTTCAATTTTTAATCTTAGGCTGTTTCATGGCAATCAAATCAAAACTGATTTTCAGCGCTGCAAAGATTTGTCATTTAGTCTAAGTTTTTCATTTCATAGATGCAGCAAATGAAGCCCCAAGAAGCTGATTGACTTGCCTCAACTCATCAACTAATGCATAATATGTAGACAGCTCAGACCTCCAAACTCTCTCTTCATACTCAAAGGAGAAAATCTAGTCTGAGATGACTTTATTTGTCTCCAAATCTGTACTGCCTGGTAGTTAAGTCAAAAAAAGAAAAATATTTCACATTCGGTGTAAGAAAAATACTGTGATTCTGCTTTAAACAGGAAAGAAAAAGATGGTGAGAAATATACAATACTTACGTGAAAAAAATAAAGGTCGACAAAGTATTTAATACCAACAAGTGGTTTCAATAGAGTCAATGCTATGTTCTGGGGATAGGTACCTGCAAGTTTTTAAAAACTATTTATTATTATAAAAGTTGGGAAATAATCTACCTTCACAATTATTTTCTACCTGCAGTCAAGGAACTTACAATCTACCCAACCCACACATTTCGCACTTATTATTTTAATAGTAGCATCATCATCTTGAGGAGATCCAGCCAAAGAAAAGAGTCTCTGCCTTGAACTATCTAATATTCAGAAGGAAAAGTCAAATGGACAACCAAATACTTTAGACTCCTGGACTACGTGACCACCTTTTAAAAGAAAAACCACATTACTATATTCACAAAGCCAAGAAAAGTTTTAGTTTAGAAGGCTTTTTAAAGGACAGAGCTGAGAACTGACAGTGAAGGCCCCCGGAGACTATCTCACTCATTAATCTCTCCAGAGGTTTATTCTCTCCATCAGGGACTCTTCATAGGTAGAAAATAATCCTGAAGGTAGATTCATTTCCAAGTTGTTATGCTAAACAATAAAACTAGTCATGACACAAGAGATCTGAGATGATGGGTGAATGACATATAAGAGATTATATGTCATTAGGAATTATGGAAATTTGATGAGCCATGGTTTTAAATATGAGTATATGAAAGCAAAGAGTTTGATTATTAAAAGATTATCTAAAATTACAGATTATACAACTTCTTGGGCACTTGATCTTTTTAATCAAATTCAATTAATCAAAACTGAACAATGAGTCATTTAAAATGAAAAATTCCTACACACCAAAAAGATAACCTTCCTGGAGTTCAAATGTTTCTTAGGGATAAAGGCTGATTTAGAAAGAGATAAACATTTCATGAAGACAAGGTGGATTCTAAATTCAGAGAAAACTGTGGCCTTGCCAAAATATGTTGTTATATTAAAATTAAAATGCAAAAAAGAAATGGAATGTTTTTACAATCAAAAAGTTACAACAGAGTTTCTATCTATCTTCTCATGTACTGAATTAGCCCCCAAATTTTCTCAACAGTCACATTATATCACATTATTCTTCCATACATGACTATTTTTGGTGTTTTATATTTAGAAAAATGTTAGCTTATTTTTCATTTATAATATCCAGAAGGAGTTAAAGAAACCAAAAATTCCATAATCAAATCCTTTCTTTCTGATATAACTAAAACAATGTTTCTTTGGGTTACATTCTAGCTCCAAATAATATATCTGGAGAAAATATAAATACAAATAAGAGCTTGGACGTAATCAGCAACAGAAGAGAGTGCATGTAAGACTCTCTGAGAGCTCTGCTACTTTACAGAGAACCAAAACCCCATCCAACTTCTGGGGAATGCTCTTAAAAGCACAGGGAATTGCCTGGAAATGGCAACAGAGAGCAAGGAAAGAAAGGCTCCCTCTGCCGCCCCGATGGCACAGGGTCAAAACCGCACAGCAACACTGACCAGTGACCTGCTTGGTGAACTGGAGCCACAATCATGCGGTCATTGCTTTGACTGTGTCCTTCCCCGCTCCGCCCCGCCCCCCGCCCTCTTCTTTTCTTCTTTTGTTTGGGAACAATCTCATAGTTTTCTGGAGAATTCTTAGCAGCAATTTGGAGTGGTGGTTAAACTTGTAGATACCAGAGCCAGACTGTCTCTGCTTGTTCATCTATGAAATGAGGATAAGGATAATTTTATCTACCTTACCGGGCTATTGTAAAGATGAGTTAATGCACATAAAGCTCACAAAATGGTGTCCGGCACATAGTGTTCATGACATTATTTATTGTTCATACTCTCCCATACCTCTGACTCTCATGTGCCACTGATAACCAAGGCTATCACTCATATTAGTTGTTTTCAAATGAACATTATTTTCATTATTAATTTCATCTCACTCTTACATCTGCAACTTTGAGGGGAAATCTAACGGTTGATCTTTTAGAAAGGACAGACTATTTTGAGAAACAACAAATTTATTAAATAAAATCACTTAACCCACCATTTTTAAATCAAACTAATCTTGTTTCAAAATAGTGAGACGCACAGATAACTTATAATACATTTTCAGACCTCATTTTGAGTAGTAGGATTCTTTGGGAGATATTTATTCAAACAACAAAAATTAGGTGTAATGAAAATTAAAGTTTCAAAATTGGATCACAGCATACTTGCAGCTACAACATTCATCTATTCTAATTTGAAAAGTTTTAAATATTATCTCTGCAGAAATTAACACAAAATTTTCTCAAACAAGAGTTGATCAATCTCAAGTCTAATTTTTAAAAATTGGAAAAAATCTGTTTGAATAATGTAAAGTCAGTGTCCCGACTTTATATTGGTTTCATTTGTAAAGTCAAAAGCCCTCAGGTTTTAACATTGTATTCTTGTTAGAATCATGCAAATTTAAAACATTCATATTAAACTGAACTAAAAACAGAAATCACAGGATAGCCTTGAAAATATAAATTTATCTTTTACCAAGTAAGGTCCAAGGGACATATTAAGCAATGCTAGACTCAGGTACCATTTTAAAATAGTTTTGGCACAACAATTGGAAAAACTGAGATCTCAGAACTGACTGTGTCAACACACAGTGCCAGTAAGCCTTTATTTTGCCTAAGTGTACAGATGACAATCAAATGGATTATTTTAATAAGAATTCCATAAAAGAATACCAAACTTGGTTCTTTTAAGGTTTTGCAAAATTTCAGTATTTTTAATAGCTTTCATAATGTCATGTAAGTTGATTCTCTGGATTAGCCACCTATCAATTGTTAAACTATGAAATACAAGTAATTTGAGTCCCTCCCGTCCTGTTGGCTTTCCCTCTCTTCAATGCATAAAAATTAAAGTTGGTGCCCTCATCAGACAGATGGGGAATGACAGTCTTACTGTAGGTTCTACTTATTGTAGGTTTGACGGTTGTGATAAAGACATTTTTTTGAAGAAGGTAATAATCAATTAGGAGTGAAGTTTTGAAAATGCTTAAAAGGAATATGTGTAGTGTGAATACTACTATTGTGATGAAATTCTAAATAGCTAATAGACAAACACACTAGAATAATTAGTCATCAATAAACTTAATAATTTTATAGTCAAAGATAATTTGCTTGTCATGAAAATACTCTGCATTCATCACAATAATTAATGCTTAAATTAAAAAAAGATACATAAAATCCATTAGATATAATCTAATTTTACACACCTAAATTGTCACAGTAAGTATTCTCATATATGGTGGAATAAGTCTTCATCAATCACTCTCTGAAGTCAAGAAAAAAAAAATCTTCTGAGTTAAAAGAGTAGATTTGTTTAACAAATACATCCAACTTCCCTGTCTCAAAAACAGTCACTATAATTGCATATTTCAAAGACAAAAATTCACAAGAAAAACAAGAGATGTGACAACAGTAACAAACAGGAGTTCAGGGGACTCCATAACCTTAACTTTGCATATGAACTATGAGCGGAGACACCACAGATACAGGAGAGACTAGAGACAGGAGCGAAGGAGAGCAGCAAGCAGATCTTTGTATTACAGGCTGTTAGGATCCATGGACACTCTTAAGTTCAGGACAGAATACCTGTAGAGAAACCTTACACATAGATAATTAACACCTTGTAAATAATTTGATAATTTATTTAAAAAATTACACATTAATTCCTTCAGAAGATTTCCCCTCAAATCATTCAGCTTTCTGAAACGCACACGATGGGCTCAGTCACACCCCTTTTCAGAACCCTGACTCTCAGAAGGTCATCCATACACGACCCGGACTGGACTGCTTCCCGGCACGACATCTGAGCATATCCCTCCGAGACCCCCATATCACCTGACCTCTGGGTGGCAATTTCTCTCTGGTCTTCCTCCTTCTTAGGTTTTCTCTATTTTAGAACAGTAATCATAAAAGCCTTTTCTACAGCAGTTTTTGAGCAATTGCCTTAAATTCACTGGAAGAAACAAGAGATGGAATGGGGAAAAGAAAAGCAGGTTCTTCAAGTACCAGCACGAAGAAAAATTCCGGTTATGTTATTTCCTTGTATATCAGGAGCATAACACAGCAATTCCAAAAAGAGATTTTCTGAATCTGATTTTGGTTGAAAGCAAAATAAATAAATTCTGATTTACTTATGATACAAAAGAATCCCCTCAAACAAACAAATGATTTGGAAAGATCCTTAGCATCTCCCTGTGCCATAGGTGGAGCTCAACAACCAAACTTCAAGAAGAAAAAGAGGAGGCTGTTTTGCAGAAGGTGCTCATGGGCTCCACACCAGAGTCATGTGGCCGTAATGTACTCTATAACTGCTTTCTGTCCTCATGTTTGTCAGCTAGAGATTCATATTTCCAAGATAAAGAATCACTTTGGCATTGCTGAGATCCTATTATGTGAGAGTGGGATATGGTTTGTGCTGGGCAGACAAAAACCATAGCTATCACATACTGAAGGGGGAAAAGACAGCATTTCTATACAGAAATAAGTTCAAGTGTATCTGTGAAATTTAAAAAAATAGTATGCATTTATAATCATACTATCTAGTCAATCATTAAAAATATTTGATTAAAGAAAAGAAATGCTCTGTTGACATTTTTAGTCCTTGATTATAAGCCTTCTACAACACTGAAGTTAAGGTAGAGAGACATTTGCCATTATGAATTCAGGATAAAATGATTTGCTTTCAAATCTCAAAAGTTCAAGTCAAATCTTTAAGTTTATTTTTAAACACTAAAAAAGGATCAAAGGAATGGAAAAATGTGTAACTAATAAGAGTTTTTCATGCATTTTAAGGACAGATATTGAGTTTTACAATGTCTCCTGAGAAAACTGCTATAAGTGGATGAAATGGCAATTCAAGAAAACAAATCAAATTCTGCAAATACTCGTTGAGTATTTCTAGTCTATGCAAAGCACTACAGAGATACACAAGTAAGTAAAATCTGTCTCTTGAGTAGCTTAAAACATAATAGAAAATATAAACTAAAATCTGAAATAGCCGTAGAAAGTAACAAATAAAATGGTATAGATCATAAAAAAGAAGGGATAGATTGCAAGTAATTAAGATGGTCCAGGTAGGATTTAAGAGTGAGCAGAATGTGAAATAATAAATTCAAAGGACAACAATCAACATTTTCTTATTACCTCTTTTCTAGGATCTTTATATTTCTCAGTACCATCCTTTAAGTAGATATTTTTATGAATTTGTCCCAAATCCACAGAAAAACTGAGACACACAGTGATTAGACACACAGTGATTAGACAACTCTCGCAAAGTCACCCAGTTAACAAGTAACCTAGTTCTGCTTGGTTATACAACTCCCCACTGCTTCCTGGAGAAGTGCTGTGAAACATGATAGTGGAAAGACTGTGCTTTCAAATATAGGTTCAACAAAACAACCTTGTCTTTTAACGCTTGGGTTTGCTATAATGAGATTTAAAGAAGGAGAGAGAACGGTAAATTAGATATGTTTTGGTCCCTTGCTAAAAGAAATCAAAATTGAAGAACTAGTTAGGGATGGTTGAGTAAAAAAGCACCTATCTACTAGACTTGAAGCCCAGTTAAAAGAAAACAACAAATTAAAAAACTAAGAAGAAGAAAGGGATTTCTGAATCTGGTATTGACAGAGTAATGCCCTACCAGGCAGCTTCCCCCACAGAAAATAACTATGAAATCCAGACATGCTACAAAAAACAATTACCTAAGGGCACGGGAGAACCCACAGTGGACAGACTCTGTGCTGTGTAAGCATCTGAGGGGGAGAGAGGAGCTATACCAGAAAATTCCCATTTTCATGGCTAACGGTTGTTGGCATGTCACACACAGGACAGGTGCCCGAGGGAAGATTATAGTCTTTCTCAAGTAAACCATAGATGTTGAAGAAAGCAAGAAAGCCTTTAAAGGAAAAGAGCCCCTGGAGACTGGATCCCAAACGCTGTCTGTCCATGTCCGTTGCCGGCCCCTGAACCGTGCACGTGTGGGACGCATTCAAAGACACATAGAAGTTAAAGCTAACAAAATGAAAACTTTAGAACTGAAATACACAGCAGTCGAACTAAAAATTTCACAGGATGAATTTAACAACCCAAATCTAGAAGACAGAGGTAACAGCGGAAAGAGTAAGTAAACTTGATTATAGATCAACGGTAATTATGAAATGAAGGACAAAGATGTTGTGAAACCGGACAGAGACACAGGCCTGTTACACAGCCAATGACCTAACATATACTTAACTGGAATGCCGGAAAGAAAGAGAGAATGGGATAAAGATTTGCATAAATAAGGGCTGGTAATATCCCAAATTTGATGAAACAAAGAAATTTAGATACTCAATGACGCTCAATGAACATCAAACAGGGTAAACATAAGAAAACCCTTGCTTACGTTTCTTACAAATGCCTAACATGGATTATTCAATCTTTTACAAAATCTTCAAAAGATAGGGAATATTAGTACCTGGATTTGTAGATTAGAAAACTAATACACATACCAAAAAATGGTTAAAATACAAGATCCTCAAGCTAACAAACAGCAACCTATGGTCTCAGTGCAGTGGCCTGGCTGGAAGGCCCTACTTTTAACCCTGTCCTCTTCAGCTTCGCACAGACACTGATCTAGAATCCCTGATCTCCTGAACTAGAGACTGAAAATACAGAACAAAAGAACATCCAAGCAGAAAACAGAAGAAATGGAGACGTCATGCCCAAGGGAAACTGATGACTACCACTGATACGTGTCTGATAAAGTTACTAAATTTCATGCATAAATAAAGGAAGTATGGATACCCAAACAGAAAAAGCAAGTGAAAAGCGAGTTAGAAAACATTAGGTGGGCCTCAAGCTATTGTACATCTGGGAACAGAATACATATGACCTATTTAAAAAAACTACTTGATGAAATTCAGCCAAGTAAACACAAATCAAATGTTAAGTACTCAAAAGGGAAAACATCCATTGTTAAAAGGACTATTCATGAGCTCTGAAATTTTTATATTTCCATTGAAATATAAAGTTAAGACTAAAAAATTGGATATATGGTCAAAAAATGAGATAAAAGGTTTTAAATCCTGGTGACGTTAAAATATTAATATCAAAATTAGCAATAAATGTTTGGAAGCAGATGAGAAAGTAGAAATTAGTGTAGGTGTGTGAATGAGTTATCTACTGCTATGTAACAAATTACCTCAAAAATTAGCTGCTGTAAACAAGACACATTTACTATCTCTCAGTGTCTATGGGCCACGGTGAGGGAGGGAACTAGATACGGCTGTGAATGCCAGGGAGCGAGAATCACTGGGGCCATCCTGGTTCTGGCGACACCGTGTGTCACCACCTCACCTCTCAGGGAACACAGAGCTTAGGCAGCTGCCAAGATGGCCCCCAATAGTTTGTTCCCCTTGATTTCCTACAACAGTTTATGTTATATCCTTAAAAGAATCTCCTAACTTCTATTTCTCTATCAAGCCTTAGGTTCTGGTTTTAAAATGTGCCCATTCTCTTTCTCCATATGGGTTTTCTAGAGCACTAGAAAACCACTACTCACTTAAACGAGAGGAGGGTGAGTTTTAACCAAAGAGCCCTGTCACAGCAGGAACTGCCCAGATACAAGGCACCCTTGTATCAGGCAGATACAAGGGTGCCTGAGCGCCCTCTTCTTCCTTCTGCAGTCCTCAGAGGGTCTGTCTGTAGCATGCACCTAGCACAGACACTGATCTGGAATCCCTGATCTCCAGAATTCAGAGGCTGGTCTCATGAGGGTAAAGTGATATTTTCTAAAGTTTATTGGTTTTGATTAGTTTTCTAGTTTCTACTGCCATGGAAAGCTGCCATTTCATTTTAAACAAACACTTTAAACAATTGCTCCTCTGGTTATTAGCAAGCAAGAAAACTGTGGTGACGTCAGGTATTGGCTGGGTTTTATGTGATGGAATGGTACAGGACTTACAGTTTATTCATTTAGTCATTCCATAGATAGTTATCACCCTTAACTATGTGCCAGCCATTACTCTAGGTCCTGAGACTCTGACGAACAAAAAAACAAAAACCTATCCTCACAGAATTTACATTCCTATGAATGGCTTATTGCCTCTGCAACATTAGTTGGTGTTCCAGCTACATATTTCTGCATAAATAAAATACCTGTGGGGGAATTTGTGACCATATCAGAAATGACATATGTGACTTCCAAGACTAGGTAATAAGAGGCAATAGACATTCACTTAACTCTCTTGAAACCAGATGCCAAGCCCCAAGGAAGCCCAAACAAGCCATGTGAAGAGACCATATAAAAAGGCCACAAAGCCACATGGTGTTCCACCAACAGTCCAGCTAAGGTCCTAGCTAACAGTCAAAATCAACCACCAGAAATGGAAGGTAAGATGTCCACATATGACTTAAGCCCTCAGCAATCAAGTCACCCCCAGCTTTCAAGCAGTCCCATTTCAAACACTGTGAGGCAGAGACAAGCCAGCCCTGCTGTGTCCTGTGCAACCTCCTGATCCACACAGACACTGAAAGATAATGGTTTCCTCGAAACTTGTTAATTAAAAAAATAAAAATAAAAAACAAAAAACAGGTAGATGGAGCAAAAGGGGTCGATATGTGGTGACAGAAAGAAATCTAACTATGAGCGGTAAACACAATGCAATATCTATATCTGTATCTATCTATATCTATATCTGTCCCTTACTGTCAAATTGTACACCTGAAACGTACTGGATTTTGTTAACCAATGTCACCATAATAAAAATTAATTTAAAAACTTACAACCAATTGGAAATTTAAAAAAAGAAATGAGGAAAACAAAAATGAATAATAAAAGAAGCATCCATTTTAATATAACTGTCAGTTTTATGGACCAAGAATTCAAGCCAACTCCTGCTGGGTGACTCTTCTGTCCCTTATAGCACTGACTTAGGCTGCCCAGTGGCAGTCAACTGGCTAACAGGCCACCCTGGAGAGTCCAAGACAGCATCACTCACATGTCCAGAATTCTGAGAGCTGTGGCTGGAAGCTGGGGCTAGCTGAGACTGTCAGTTGGAACACCTCTCCAGCATGGCAAACTCAGGTATGTGGCAGTTCAGAAGTCCTGGAGTGTTCTGGTAGCCAGGTAAGAGCTTCTTAGCACCTAGCCTTAAGAGTCCCAGAGAGAGTTTTCCACCGTGTTCTAGTAGTTAAGCGAGTCACTAAAGTAGCCCAGATTCCAGGAGAGGGGCCTGGATTCTACCCCTCAATGAGAAGAATAACAACCTCTGTGTAGCCACGTCGAATCTCCATACTTGGTATCACGAGAACCCTGCATAAGCACAAGGGGTTAAGATGACAAGACGGGGTTTAAAGGCAACAGTGCACCCCTCTTCCTAATCTTTTGGTCGAGGTATACTCCTCAACAGCTATTTTGACACTCAACCAAATGTTATTTATTTTGTGGTTTCAAAGGCCATTATATTAAGGTCAGGGTGTTATGTTAATCATCCAAAAATGGCAAATGCCAAACTGCTGTGCATAGGTGTTAGAAATTTAGAATGGTCCATGTGGACTACTACTATAAGTATATATTACTTTTATATTAAGAAAAAAATTCAAGTTATTTTTAAAAGTAAAAGTCTCCGAATCTATAGCTAATGTTTATTAACACTCTAGGGAAATGATGTAAATTCTAAATGAATATAGGAATCAGTGAAAATTCTAAGTGTGAGGCAAAGGATGACTGTTGTAAATAAAATGATTTTCAGACTCTTGATATTTTCACATGTTGTTGCGACATATTTTGTTTTGCGTTATAATTGCTAGCAGGATTCTGCCAAGGAGTTATTAAAAGCAAATTTAACATTAAGCAATGATTTTCACATCAACAGCTGCCTTCCAGCAAGCTTTCTGTCTTAGGCATATGGAACCAGTGTTTATTTCAATGAATTACAATTTTCGGTTACTTAATAATCAGTAGGTGGCTCTTGGATTCGCACTTCCTGACTTTGGTAACTTCATAGTCTGAAGTCTGCAATCTGATATCCATTTTGATTTGTATATTCCACACTTATTGCCCTTAAGAATGACTTTTCAAAGAAATTTTATTTGGATTTATTTCTTTTTAAATCTAGAGTGTATCTTCCCACATTTAGATTTTAAAAATTAAGAGAGGCTGAAACTAATTAGAGTTTCCTCACATAATCTTTCTTCTTCCTTCAGCCTCCTATTTTTCTCCTTCATCATCATTAACACACACTGTTTCAGGGCTCACTATATGCAGGGCACTCTGGGCAACATACTATGATTTCAAAAAGATACAAAGTAACCAAAGCCTACACTTAAAGGGTTTACAGTAGTAAAAATCTGGGAATGGCTGTCAGCTCATCTAGAATGACCTTGGCTACCTCAGCTGGGACAACTTAGATTGCACCATATGTCGCTCATTTCCCAGCAGGCCACGTCATTTTCCTGGCGGTGGGGGAAGGCAAAGGCAAGCAAACTCAACTGCACGAGTGCTTTACAATGCTCTGCAGTAGGAACAGGGGCTCAGAGCCAGCAAGGGCACAAGGGTATACATCACCCCACATGACCTGGAGCCTTGCGGAAGTCTTGGTGAGGGCACTGGAAGGGAGAGTAAAGGTGATTTTTACCTTGATCTTAAAGGCAGAGAAACCCTAGCTGATAGCTAATGTATTAGTTGTCTGTTGCTGCTATAACAAATTATCGTGAATTTAGGAGCTTAAAACATATTAATTCGCATTATGTAGGTCAGAAGTCTGGGTTGGCTCCGGTGGTTTCCCTGTTCTGGTTTCACAAGGTCACAATCAAAGTGTCAGCTAGCTGGGATCTAGGACGCTCTAGGAAAATGCACTGCTTCCAAGTTCATTCGATTATTGGCAGAATCCAGTTGTGGTTGCAGAATCGAGGTCCCGTGTCCTTGCTGTCACCTGGGTGTCATCTTCAGTGTCTAGAGGCTACGTACATTCCTTGGCTCCCTTCATCTTCAAAGTCAGCTACTGGTGGGTGAGTGCCTCTCATACTTTGACTGTCTCTGATCTCACCAGCTGGGTCATCTCTACCACCACCAGCAGGAAAAAAGAGGATCTTCTCCTCACCAGCAGCCACTCAGCTCATGAAAGATGGTTACAGCTCAGCCAATGACAGGCCACCACACTTCGAACTCCCAGTTCTCTCCAATGGGCTCTGTTTACAAAGCCCCTCTGAAATCATATGGATATTTATGCCAAATTATTAGAATTCTTGATCTATATTTGCTTATGTAGAAATTAAGCCCAGCCCCATCCCTTTTCCTCCATCTCAGAATCTCCCCTATGCATTTCTGAGAGTCTCGTTCGGGGTCTTGTTTTGACATCATCAGAGGCAGAAATCATCTTTAACTCTAGTCGCCTTTCACTAACCCCTGTTCTCAGAAGCATCTATGTTCCTGGGAATGGTTTAGACAAAAAAGTATTTCTTTCCGATTCTCTTAAGATAATAAATTAAAACATATTTTTAACCAGATGGCTCACCCTGGCTTCGTCTGCATGAGTAATTTCACGTTGCCTCTCTTCGCCCAGGGCAGTTTTGTTCTGTTGGGTCTCCGTGACCTCCCATCAGGCAAACGCCTTGCTGTCTCTTTTCTCATCAGCACCACCGTAAGCTCCACATGGCTCTTAACACCTCTCTGAAGACCTGCAGGGAGCAGAAACATCTTCTCCCCCTGCCCCCATGAGTTCTCCCTAGCGACCTCGACCTTGCTAACTGGAGCACTCAGTGACAGCAGGACAAAGGAAGTCCCCTGCTATTCACATTCAAGGCAGGGTGGACTGCATCTGGGAAAAGCATGTTTTTTCCACATCTCAGAGATCTTGTATAAGCAAGGGCACAAGCCCAAGGCATCTAGGCCACTGTGATGCCAGACCTGGCTCCCATCCTCAGGCCTTTCAGCGATCATGACGGCCGCCATGTAGGGTCTGGTTTATGCCACCTGAGGGCGTGTGCGTGGGGGGAGGCGGCGACCAGACCATGCTTGTGTACAGCACGTATTCTTCGCAGAACACAGAGTTTATCCAGATCCTAATCCCAAAGATCGTTTCACTGCGGCTCATTTTAGGGCTGTGGTTTGGTCTCGGAGGAACATTTTTTAGTGAACGGAGTTTGCCTAGGACTTAAATTGCTCTAATCATTTAATGTATCAAATGTTCTTGCTCCAAGAAAGGGAAAGTTACTCACTTGTTAAGAAAACAAGCAGTACAATTGGTTGACAAAACCCAACTGGAATGAGTTACAAAAGGTTATATAAACAGGCACATGTTTTTACAGGGCTTTTTAAAATGCAAAATGTCTATAGATAGTAAAATAATCCTGGTGGTGATACAGCAGCATTGTGAAGTCTTGTTCAAGAGTCTGTTTAATAAAAGAGATTAAATTAACTCATGCTGAAAAGACGATTAAATACACATGAATCTATTACTGAAAACTCACCAAGTAAGGGCTTCAATCTGTTACATTTCAATCTTGACTTTTTTGCATTCACTGAAATACACTTGAATTAACAAGTGGGCATGGTAATCTGTGACAGTCACAGTTGTGAGGGTACAGCTGAATCTTGTTTAAATCTTCCAAAAGATATATAAATATATATATATATATTTACAGTAAATGCTACTTAGAACAAAATGACATTTATCCTTGGCAAGTATTATCATTTTGTTGTTGCTGTTACTGCTGTGACTTCTGTAAGAAACTCATCTAAAGCTGTAAAATGTTGGCAGAAAGGGGAAACAGCATTTTCTGAAGGTCTACAATGTCTTGGGTGCTTCCCCATAGAGAGCTTTAACTTTCACACCCAGTGTCTACATAGGAGTTCTTATTTTGACTTCATCAAGTGAAATTGAGAGTCGTAGGTTAAAGGAACTTGCCCATCTATGCTCACAGATGCCTGTGTTTATAACTCGACCCTAGATGTAATGTGTACACACACACACACACACACACACACACACACACACGCACGCACGCACGCTCCCACCTCAAAGCCTTTGCTTCCGCGGTCTGTTGGTCTGGAACACTCCCCTCCCAGGTTGGGCTCTCCTCTGACAGCCCGCGCTCCCCATTCGGGGTCCTCTCTGAAGTCAGTTCCCTGTACCCCGTACACCACTGCCCAACCCTATCCCAGCACCTTGTTCTTTCCTTAAAAGCACTATTTACTTGTTTACTTGGTTATTTGTGTAGTGGGTTATTTTTTGCCTACCACCTCCTCTAAAATGTCAACTTGATGAGGACAAGGGACCATATCTGTCTTATTCACTTAAGCCAAAGCTTAGCAAAGGCTTGACATATAATAGACAATTTTGTAAATATTAGTTGATTTTAAATGACTCTCAGCTGCCTCTCATGGACCATTAATTCTACTGAAAAATTATTTTGTTAATTAATCTCAAAATAAAAAATGTTAAAGATAAAGTAATAAGAACAAAATGTCCTAATTGTATACTTTATAGGCCCATATTATTGTTTCTCATGCAAATCTTCCTAGTTTCTTGCAACACTTGCAAATCAAGATGTTTCAACACCCCAGAGATAAGGTAAGGTGGGCTCCTCTGCCCTCTATAAAAGGTCAACCTGCAACAAGCAGAGTTACGTTTTTTGGAGGGTCTACAGTTTGGTGTTCATAGCGCTGCTTTTGTCTTTTCCATGACAGAGGTTGGCAGCCCTGTTTGTATGTGTGCTGCAAACATCTGTGAGGTGGCATTGTATTGTTTCTGGGCAATGAACACAAGCGAGGCATTATTCTCTGTCTGGGGATTCGAAGTACCAGCAGGGTACAATGCTGTCCTTAAGGAACTCACGATTAAGTAACTCAGTGTATGTTGTTAGTTTTCATGTTTGTACCTACTAAACAAGATTAACACGGACAGCCACGTAGCTCCCTGGAACACAGAGCTCGTGGTGTGGAGGGTGGAGAAGGAGTAAAGAGCAGTTGGGTTACAAGTCTTTGTTTCTTTCTTCGATTATCATCATTAGCTGCAGTGCAGTGTATGTGCCCTGGCTGACTTTAAGGAAGGACTCCATTTGCGAGAATTTGCCATTCATTTCTCATTGTCTTCCATTGCTGGTTGCCTAGTCACAGTCTAACTTTACTTAAAGCCCAGGGGAAGTTAAGAAAGCATATTTCAGTTCCCACTCCATTAACAGGAGGGGGAAGCTACAGGGAAGCAGACGTCATAACATTTGCTGCTGAAAGTACAAAAGATCATAAAACAAGAGCCTTCCCTGGCGGGCGAGCTCCACACGGGTACAATCACACGACAGATCAAGTATCATTCTAAATTGGAGACGTAATTTCATTATGTTTGCCCAGCTTATGACAATTTTCACTACCAGTTTATCTGTATAACTTTATGACATTAAAGCCCAGAATGAGTGGGTTTTGTGTAGTATTCTTTCATATGGTATTTTGCACAATTCCTAAGACAAAGGAAGCGGAGCCTCCTAGAAGCAAGCAAAGAAAGGGGTTTTAGTTGTTTACTGAATTTCGCAGTAACACTTGATCGCTATTGTAATTACGTTTTCAAGAATGTTTTCTCCAAATATAAAGACCAATGATGGAAAAATGGCATCAACTATCTATAGAGATTCCACTAATTCGAACCATAGTCTTAGAGAGATGTTTCCCAATGCTTCCTTTCCTCTCTGCATTTTCTTTCTTTTTTCCCTTTTTCTTTTTTTATATATGAAGAAAATAATAAGCCATTTTTAAAGTGTTTGCTTTACAGACAACTTCAACTAAAATGCTTTCATATTCAATGGTGGGGTGACACCCTCTGTCCTGGATTATTGAACAGCCTTTACATTCTGTGGGTACTTGTGATTTTCTCCAACTTCTTACAATGTTCCAAAACTCCACTTGCATGGAAAGTATTTAGAGGTGATGTTAACTGCTGCATGGGCCACCCAAGAACACCACACACAACTCTCACACGTTTGAAATAAAAAAACCACTCCCCCTGAGATTGTAAGTATAGACACAAGAGAGTGCCTACACGCTCTTGCCTGCAGGCTTAAAGTGAGGGGCCAAAGTCTGAGGGCATCATATTAGAGCCAGCCATCCTGGGTCCCTCCCCATGAAGAGCTAACAGAAGAGCTACCTCGAGATTTTGCTAAGATACAAATTCCTATTGTCATCTGTCCACTCCTTTCCTCTTTCTTTTCTTCTTTTCCTGGTAGAAGATATTTTCTATCCAGAAAAAAAAAAAAAAAAAGATCTAGTTTTGTTTTGTGTTGGTTCCCATAATTGATATTTTTATACTTTTCCTTTCGATTTATACTATGATCAATGATCACTGTTATTTTGCTATCCTTACTTTAGTAACCTGTTACTAAATTGTTCATAGTTTACCTGTTTAACTTCATATTCGGCTCTTTTCTTTTAAAAATATTTTATCTTTAGAATTTGATACCTATTTCTTTTTACTTTTAACTTCTTTTTTCCAGTCTCCGTTCTTCACCTTCAGTTTTGTCAACTTCTATGACCTGATGCTGCTGCTGAGCAGAGCTGGATCAATTAGGCTCTCATTTCTTTGTAAATAATGTTTTCTTTACAGAAACTTTTAGGACTTTCCTTTTCACCTTTCATGTTCTAAAATCTCCTACCAAATAGCCAAGAGTGTGTGTGTGTTTGAATGCATCTTGCTCAGGATTTGGAGGCTTTCTTTATCTGAGGAACCATATCTTCATCTGGAAATTCCCTCTCTTCTTTCCGCCTAAATATCCCTTCCACTCTCTCCATTTTCTCCATCTGGCACTCATTCTGATAGATGTTAGAACACTTAACGCTATCATCCACATCTCGACTTTTTTCTTAGAATTTTGCTTCTTTATCCCTTTTTGCTGAATGCCATTTTACGTCATTTCTCACATTTCTAGCTCATTAATTTTTCATTTCAGTTGTTTTGTGCTGTTCTTCTGGAAATGGAGTGAGATTTCAATGTTAATAATTATGCCATATTGCTTATATTCACATTCTCTAATGTTTACCATTACTATTTTTTAATTGAGACATACTGGCATATAACATTACTGTTCCTCTCTATTCTTATTTCATAAATCCCTAATTGTGTTCTTTGGTTGTGATAGCTTGGTCTATAATTCTTCCGACAAATGTGATATTTATGCTAACTCCTCAAACTGATACTTCTGTTAAGTCTCTTTCCTTTTGTTGGGTTTGTAACTTCTCTCTCATGTAACCAGTGATCTTTTGGACGACACTGTCTCTGTCACCAGGACATCTGCAGCAACTAAGAACAAGGGCTTTTTTTCTCTTCTACTTGAGTTTTCATTCACACTTCTCTGGCCCAGAAGTAAGTATGTGATGTCTGCTGCATGGTCGGAGGGGAACGGGTGATGGGAGGCAGAGACCCAGAGCTTGACCCACATGACTGTTCCACTGCAGCATCCCCGACCGAATGCCCCAGCAGATGTCTTCTAGGATGCTTCTGCTCCTGACAGTGAGAAGAGTACTCTCCCTAAACAAATTATTCCAATAGTCCACGTGGACCAACAGCTGGACCCTTCACCAAAGTATATGATAAACAACTGAGGGCCCCTGATCTGAGTGGTGGACACCAGAATGGAACTCTACTGATGTGCACACACTTACACACACACAAATGTTATTGATATATTTGTTTATATGTAGGAAAAAATTCACATTTTTAACATGAGTACTCCTGGAGAGTGGAAGTGGGTTTTGTTTTCTCTGTAACTTTACTGATTCATAGTACTTGAATTTTTTACACACATGTAATCCTATTTGAATTTAAAACAATTATTAAAATTGAAAGAAATATAATTTTTTGCAATGCATACTTTTCTCCAAATACTCAAATTCTACAAACCAGCAGGATTCTGCACCTGAACTGTCCCATTCCATTCTAGCTTCCACTGGAATAAATTTTAAATGAATTACTTTTTGGTGTTATGCCATAAACTTTATTAAGGGAAGTTCTAAAAAATTCCTTTGTGATATCTGTTGTTTTATTTACCCTATAAACGTTGTTAAGAAAACAAGTCATTACATTCTAACCTGGTATTTTCATACCAGGAATATTATATAGGTCTCCTGAGTGCTGGCCTTGTTTATATCTTAATGAGTTTCTGAGTTCTGTAACTAATTACATTTCCCATTTTACACTGGCTGCTAGAAAGCTCTAAGCCAAATAGTCAGCCCACTTTTAGCAAGCAGACAGAATCTTGCAGCAAGTATTTGTTAAATTCTTTCACTCCTTGCTTCATCTTGTGTTTTCCGTATTTTCCCTTTACCTCAATTTCCTCACTCTTTTATTTTGCATGTTTTTGTAAGTTGCCTGAAATCTTTCTTAAAACAAAGCAGGGTATAAATAACTACAATTATAAATATGCAGAGCAAACAGTGCCAGGACATAGTGACATTTCCATTTATGTCCTAAATATTACTAGTTTTACTCTGGTTCTAATACCCACAATACTTTCATTTCCTCTCCACAGCCCTAGAAGAGCAATTTATTCTTAATATATTGTGGAGTCTATTAAGCATCCAAGGATCCAAGGGAACTTTGGAAGGAAGACTGTTCAAAGAAGAGGCTAAACTTCATTGTAATTTTTAGTGGGGCTCCAGATGAGAAGTGTCATCAGGAAGATTATACAGGGAAAAGGCCATATTTATCACATGTCTAATAAACAATATGGAGTTTAAGTTGTCATATGCATTTTCCATTAGTTAGATCCCAAACTAGATTATCATCCATTGGGATTTATTAAACTCATTTTCTTTACATTGTTGCTATTGAGTCCCACTGATGTGCAGAAGAGTTAACAGCCACATGAATAAAAAGGAACTTGACTTTTGTTTTATTATAACAACTCTGAGAGAGAGAAAAACCTGAAATATTCCTTTTAATCTCTTTCCTATTTCCATATTTCTAGCAAAATATATCAAGATAAAACTTTTATCATACTAAATACTAGCTGAGCCTACAAAATAAAAAAGAACAAAAAGTAGAAAACTCTAATAAAATTAGGACTAGTCATATTCCCAAACCATAAGTTGGGAAGGATACCTGCCAAACCCAGGGACAATGTAACAAATGAGCATCTACCTCTCCAGACTCCCTACAGGGGGTTGAGCTATAAAAAGCAAGTGACATAAGCCCAGGAAGCCACAGCAACTATTGTTTACGTGCATCAGTGAGTTCTACAGGTGCCCAGTTCTACCCACATAGAATAAGAACCAAAGGAGAAACCATTTATACTTGCCATCTTTATTTACTGAGACATAGTTGCCTAATTAAGCAGTCGGAGAGGAGACGAGGCAAAAAAGTATAATCTACTCACAGTAGAATCTAGAGTCAGTTAATAGGAGGACTTTATAAATAAACACAAGTTCACAATCTGGAAAACCACTGATACACAGCTCTTCACTGTCCATTTGTCCAAGTGAAGAAGAATGTGCCCCAGGAGAAGACGCAGCAAATATCTGAGGAATGTTTGGGACAATGCTCACAAGTAACGCTGGCAGCTGCCCTAGATCACGCTCCCTGTTTCTCTCCACACATTTTTTGAGTAAACAGCTTGCACATTCAAAACAGAGTAATAGCCAAAAAGAAACCAGAATAGAACCTAAATATAGATACAAAGAGAGAAACAGATGGACAGACAGACAGACAGACAGAGGGACAAAAGGAGGGAAGGGGAGGGGAGGGAAGAGAAGGAAAGGGAAGAATGTAACAATTAAGAATCAAATGAAGAATAGGGCAGACTGAATGACTGAGCCTCTGTCTGGACCTTCCTCTCAAGTACTACAGAGACTGGAAAGATAAAAATCGCATTTCCCAGATGAACTTGCTCATGGAGTTCCAGTATGATTTAGGTTCCACCAACTGTGTTTTTGAGTGTGTGTGGAACTCAAATTTAGAACCAAGAGTTGAGAATCATGGAGCGAAGCAGCCCTTTGCTGGCATGGGTCGTGCCAGCTGCAATGCGGTTCTGGAGGGGCAACCACAGTGGTGGCTTCCCAAATGGCAGGCAGCTTCCTCACTTCAACCAGTCCTGTTCTGTGGCCTGGGGAATCATTTCTGGAGGCTTAGCCTGGAACTTGCTTCTTCAACCTTTCCAATAAATCCCTTAGTAAACAAGCTACATTCTGGCCCCTACGACTGTGCATCTCCACACACAGTATCAGAGAAATGGCTAGCTGGGATTTGCTCTCGCATCTGAACAGGTTTCATTAGAGAAAATCTCCTACTAAAATTAAATGGTGGGACCCAGAGAAATGCATGGTATGCACTGGCAAAATAGTTACTTAAATTATTACCTGTGATCACCTGGAATGAAGTGCCTTTTGGAGTCTGCTTTGACAGAACAAGTGGCTGCCATAATGAAATATTATGGTAAAAATGAAGAATGTGAAGTTCATGGGGCTGCCAATAATGTCCTATAACTACATTATTAAGGCTAATAAAAAAAGAAATACAGTCACGTGTCACTTAACGAGGGGAACACGTTCTGAGAAATGACCGTGGGGTGATTTCGTCATCACACGAACATCACAGAGTGCGCTCACCCAAACCCAGATGGTGCAGCCTCCCGCACAGCGAGGCTGTGTGATATGGCCCCACGGCCCCTGGGCTGCAAACCTGAATGGCACGTGACTGTGCTGAACACTGTAGGCAACTGTAACACAATGGTATGTGTGTGTGTCTAAACATATTCTAACAGAGAAAAAGTACAGTAAAAACACAGTATAAAAGATAAAATGGTACACTTTCATAGGGCAGTTACCATGAATGGAGCTTGTGGGACTGGACACTGCTCTGGGTGAGTCAGAGAGTGAATGAATGAACGCCAGGGACTGTGACGTATCTGTACACTACCGTTCAGAAGCTCTGGACTACAAGATGCATTGAGGGGGCTCAGCTGAGATGAGAATCTATTGAGATCCACGAAGGTAGGAAATGTCAGATACTACAGAGGGCAGGAGTGGAAAGTAGCAAATTAGTTAAAAATTTGTATATACAGAACAGCCAACTCCCAGCTTTCCCCCACACCTCACATACATATCAGAGATACAAGAGTCAGGTTGCTGCCCCGCAGGCCATGAATTAGAGTGATCCTCTTAAATAAACTAGTGCTGAGCAAATACCCTCACATCATGACATTTAGAGTTGGGTTATAAGTCAAATATTTATGCTAAAACATTATTTATGGTTTACCTAAAATTCAAATTTAACTGTGTGTCTCAAATTTTTATTTGCTAAATCTGTCAATTATAATTTAGGGGTTTCCCAATTTAACATCAGCCTCTCTGCCTGCCCATCTGCACCCCAAAGCAAAGCCCATCTGTGGATGAACTTATGATCTAAATAACAGTCCCATCAGCACATTTTATTGTTTTATCATAATATATGGTGATAAAACCAGGGATTACCAAATATTTGAGGAAAGCTTCAGCATGAAAGTGATGAATCAAGATTAAAAAACATTCTGGTGCTTGCGAGAGGCAAGGGTGGGGGTTGCCCCGGGGGTGACATGGGTGAAGAGGGTGGAAACATACAAACTTCTGCTTATAAGATTAGTAAGTCCTGGGGATGTCACGAACAGCATGGTGACTATAGTTAAGAATACTGTATTGTATATTTGAAAGTTGCTAAGAGGGTAGATCTTAAAAGTTCTCATTAAAAGAAAAAAAATTCTGTAACTATGGTGACAGATGTTAACTTACTGTGGTGATCATTTAGCAATATTTAGAAATATCAAATCATTATGTTATACACCTAAAACTAATATAATGCTATATGCCAATTATACTTCAATAAATAAATAAATAGATAGATAGATAAGCAAAATCCTCCAGAACATATCACCCAAAGGATATACTATATTTACAGAACAGAACAGAATTTAAACAAACAAAATTTCTTTCGGAAAGCATAAAAGAAGTAAGAAAAGATCACATCAACAAATCAAACATGTTATTATGAAAAAGGACTAATTAGGGAAACAAAAAAGTGTCAGTTCTTGAAATTTTCACTTATGACTACTAAAATTTAAAAATTTAGAATGTTTGGAAAATAAATTTGAGATTTTCCTATAAAAGTACAAATGAAAAAAATGGGGGGTGGGGTGGGGAGGGGGGAAGGCGGTAAGCCAGATAGAAAAATAGAGAATTCAGACAGTCTAAAACCAGAATAATATAAATCACAGAAGGAAACATCCAAAAATAAACAAATAAAATTATCAAAACAGTAATTCAAGAGAGTATCTCAATGATAAAGTACATAAATCTGTAGATGAAAGCGTACACTTAGTGCCCGTTCAGTGGATGACAAAAGGGAGACTAGACATAGCAATGTAAACTTTCGGAACAGATCATATTGGTATCGAATTTCTCATCAGAAACACTGGGTGCTAGAAGACATATTTGGACACAGACTTAGAAAATTTATTTCCCATATTCCTTTCGTTAGGGAGCTGTGGGAATAAACTGTAGCAAAATGAAGATGTAAACCAGAAAATATGCTGGAATGAATCCAGAAAAGCAAGGAAGGAGGCCTCAAGTGCTGAGATGACAGCTGCGGGGGAGACTGGAGAGGAGCGGGGTTGCAGCTCCCAGGGGAGGCTCTGGGGGACAAGAGGGTTCCATGACATCAGCAAGCGTTTTACAGGAAAGCAGGGAAAGACTTCAGCTCCAGCTTCTGACATGTAAAGAGCATGGAAGTTGTCACTTCCATTGTCACAAGAGAAAAGCTGTACAAAGTACAAATTGATGCTCTTTCTTAGAACCATCAGCAAACTGAGGCCAATGGGCAAACCACCACCTTGAACTCTAGAGAGACAGGCGAACCAGAGAATCACCTCCGCCACTGGCTTACTGAAGCAGAAGCCGCTGGAGCCAGGAACCGGAGGAGCAAGTTGCGATAACTGGTAAATTGCTTGAGGCCGCGTGTGGACTAGCTCAAGTGTTCAAAACTCCTGGGGCCAAGTCTCAGTAGGCTACCACATGTTCATGGGTCTGATCTCCAAATCTTCAACATGTTCTCATGGGTGAAGATCAAAGAACAATACCCTGTTTGAGGGGTTTTGCGGGGCATGTTTTGGGCAAGGAACGGGTAATGTCACCATTTTGAAATATGCCCAGAGTCGCCTCCAGAGCCAAGGTCCGCCCTCCAGGCGGGACCGCCAGAGGCTTAGGTAATCTGAGGGAAAGGCCCTGGGTTAATTCCAGTCCTCTAGCCTCCTGTCTCAGAGAGGGAGAGAAAAAAGGCCAAGAAATGCTTCTAATGGTCACCCCCAAGGGACTCGAATCCACTAATAAAACTGAGATATAATCAAATTAAGATCACAGAACAGTGCCCTAAGACCTTGCTACCACATCAACAGGACTTCAGTAAAATAACAGGAGATCACAGCTGAGAGAGCTCCACGACACAGACTGGATTTAAAGAAGGAATTCTTACGGAAATCCAAAGACAACAGGGAGGAAAAGGAAAAGGAAAAGGAAACTGGAGAAAACTGAAACCCCCAGCACTCACAACTACAGGGAACATTAAACACAGCCAGCTCCCAGCAGATTAACACCGACCTCAACTACAGGCCTAATTACCTTAGTTCCTAGTACCTGATATATCATGTCTAGCTTTCAACGAGAAATTACAAGGCATGCTAAGGTAAGAAAAACAGTCTGAAGAGACATAGCAAGCATCAGAACTAGGCTCAGGTGTGACACAGATTTTGGAATTATCAGATGGGGAGCTTAAAATAACTATGATCAATATTTAATAAGGGCCCTAAAGATAAAAGCAGACAAGGAGAGATGGTTAAGCAGTAGAGGTGTCAACTCTAAGACAAGGTTAGGAATCAAAAACATTTTAAGAGAAATAAAGAATGTCCTAAACAAAAAAAATGAATGGAAAAAAAAACAAACCACAGACTAGTATATCCAAGAACAGTGAGAAAATTACAAAAGATGCAACATATACATAAAGAGAATACTAGAAGGAGAAGAGAAAAACAGAAGAAACATTTAAAATAATAATGGCTGAGGATGTTCCAAACTAATGACACACATTAAACCATACATCCAGGAAGGTCAGAGAACACCAAGCAAGATAAATGCTAAACAACATCAACAACAACACAACAAACACCTTACTCCTAGGCATATCATATTCCAAGTACAGAAAACCAAAAACAAAGAGACTCTCCTGAAAGAAACCAGAGAACAAAGGCACTTTACCCAAAGAAGCCCTAGCACTCTCTACCCCTATAAGCTCTGTTCCTTCAATAAACTCTCTTGAATTTCTTCTTTTCTGTTTATATAGACTGGATGGTGACAGGACATCCTCAGACCAGTCTGGCTACCTTTTAGCAAGTCCTTTGAGAACCTGTCTCTGAGAATGTACAGATAGTTCATGATTTGTTATCATCTTTCAGGCTTCGGTCAAAATACTAAGAAACAGGAAAATTCCTACTGAAAGTTCAGTTAACATTTATATAGTTATTAAATGTTTAATATTTTTTCTTAGACTTGTTGTTACCCTCTGACATTTATCCGCATTTAGGTAGCAACTAGTGGGTTCTGTGTCTCTAGAAGAGGATAATATAGAAGAATCCACAGCATAAAAATGTCAATATTTTGGCTTTTGGTGTTCAATAGCAAAAGCTCAAGTATAAGGCAAAAATTGTATGAGAAGAAATGACCAGGCAGGGCCACACTGACAGTCAAAGAAACAAAGAGAATGAAAAGGTAGGAACCAGTGTAAAAGGTGACACTGACCCAGACCAGATGCCCCACGGCTTAGCAGCATCCAGTCTCCCAGAATGCAGAGATGATCAGGATGATGGGAGCTCCACAAAGAAATTAAGTTCAAGTACGAAAATTAAAGTTAGATACTTTTATAATTGGAGGCTCTTACTTGATATCTGGACCTGACATGTATTTACTTGATTTATGTAGAAAATGCCCGGAAGATCACACAAGAAACTGTTAACAGAGTTTATCTCAGGGGAGTAGAACAAGAAGTCAGTAGGGGGAATAAGAATTTTTACTTTTCCCTTAGAAAATCCATAATGTTCATTTTAGGGGGAATTCATTTACTTATTCAACAAAGTATAAATAATTTTTACAAAAGCATAACTAACAATTAACAGAAAGCACAATAAAAAATACATGTGAAGAAAACTACTTAATGCAAATTTTACTAAGTTCTATGAGAATGACAAAAAAAGAAAAAAGAAAATGAAAGAAGATTCAGCAGAAAAGGAAAGCAATGGAGAAGGC
>NW_006440645.1:2865438-2911968 GCF_000325575.1 Pteropus alecto | reverse complement strand
ACTAACTTCCTGTACAAATGGCATGAGATCAGGGCTTCGCATGTGTGTCTATAGCCACCAAACTACTAGAAAAACACTGAGAAACACTCCAAAAGGAAACACACAGGACAGTCAGGGAACTGCTGGTCATAAGGAAAAATGACAAGCTGCTATTTCAGTATGAGATAAGAATCTTTGCAGAGGACTGGAGCTACTTGCGAATAACTGCAAGATCATTGAATGAAAGAATGATCATACCAAAATTTTGCCTGTTGAGTAAAGAATTAAAACTGAAGAGTCAATAAGATTTTCTTCTTTTGTTGTTTAAAATAAAACAAATTTCATCTCTTTGAAAAAAGAATATAAAGAAAACTTTTTTTTAAAAAAAAGGCAGATTTAATTCTCCAGAGCTTCCTTAAAATTAGATACATTAATTAGAAAACCGTCCCTGACATCCTGAGGAGCAAAGTGTGAGAAGTGTTTTGAACTGTTAGTTCTTCTGCTTTGCTTTGGACTTGATAGCTAACGGAGCTGCATGTATGCAGAAGGAACGCTATTAAAATAAATACATTACCTGAAAAGTGAAGGTGAGCCCAACACAGAGGGGCAGCCTTCCACTGCTGAGCTAGAACAAGGTGCTTCTACCTTTTACAGAAAAGAGGCAGACATAGCCAGAACAAGCTCTAGATAACCAGGGAGGCTTCAAGGATCCAGGAGAAAACCATCTGCAGAGAGGGTGTCCAAAATAGAAAGCATGGACAGAAGGGTGATGAGACCTGAGGAAAAAGTGAAGATTATTCACCTGATCCACCTCACGACTCTGCCTCGGGCCGGACTTTCCACTCCCTTCTTGCTGTCCTTTTATTCCCCCTTATTATCATGTCTGCCACTGAGCAGCAGTAAGCTTTAACTCTGAATGTCAGTCCTAAATATTTATGTGTTAGCACGAGCTCCCACGCATTAGAGGTCTGATGGCTAAGAAGTGTTTAGGATAGCTTAGCATGCTAATCAAATGTCAGTATTATTTTAGTGTGGCAAAATAACAGTCCAAAAATATTCTATGTCCCAGTTCTCTTCCAAACATTAATCATAAGAGAACGAGCACTAATAACTACCTTTAATTTGGGAAGGAATTCATTAATGACAGCTTGTTATTTGCAGGTCAGCATCAAGACAGCACGTGCTATTTAACAATCTGGAGGTTGGAAAATTAAATGGACAGAACAGAGAGAGACTAGATACAAATCAAATTGGTGGTTGGTTCCTTATTAGGTGTTTACAAGGAGCACTGAACAGTAAAGGTCCTTATTAAAACAAGAAAGACTGTTCACCTGTTTGCAGTGGAATTAGTAGTAATTTGGAGACTTTGTGAAGTGTTTTCCCTCAGAGTCAGGGACAGCATCAAGAGCTCGCGTACGGGAGTCACAAGGCCGAGAAGTCGGGGCATTACTGTGTGGCACTACACGACTGTATAATGCTTCCTTATATCGTTGCTCATTCAACCTTCACATGAACGGTCTTCTGTCCTCACCCTCTTTCCTGAACACCCTCTTCAAATTGGAGAAGTCACAGTCTAGCCAGCGCAGCAGAGCCGAGTGGCTAGACCAGAGTTCAATGCACATATGACCTCATATCTATGAATGTTCCCCTTTGAACGGTGCCTCCCTCTCTGAAGTACTGGTTCTGTCATTAACAGGTTCTAAGATGTCAGTTAAGTTGATTCATTCTCTGGATCTTAATTTCCTCCTATGTAAAATTCTGTTACTGAAGTTACATGAATTCCAATCCTCTTCCCTAGCATTCCATCATCGTTCCTCTAGTAAAAGTGTACCATAAAGTCAGAAATAAAGCATGCAGCTGTGCTGTGTTTTTTGTTTTTTTTTAACGCAGGTGATAATTCCTCTTGAAAATGTAAACACTATTTGAAGAATTAATAAATAATTCATTTAATCAATACTTATTGAGAGCTGACTCTGTACCAAAATGATGTCTGTGATTGACATAAAGGTTGCGATGATAAAATAATAATAATAAGACTCCTGCCTTCACGGAGCTCGGAGACACTTAGAGAAATGGGCAAGTCAAGAAAACATTTCGACACCACATGTTAGAGCAAGAAGCTGGGCCTGAAAGAGAAGCATGTGACGGAAACCAGGAAGGCAGGACAGGCAGGCCACTATGCTGAAATACACGGTGGAGGATGAGAGGTAAACTCAGCAAATAAACAAGGAAGAGAAAGATGTTTTATGCAGGGGGAGCTGCAGAAAAACAAATATTAACAAACTAACACCCTAAAAGCTAATTTGCATATAACTATTCAACTTCCAAAACCTACCATAATTGCCATAAACCACAGAAGCTGATGTAGCAAAAGTCATCCTAAATATGCGAATCTACAGTTGTGCAAAATGATGCTTGTGGATGTTAAGTGGCATGATGACGTGACCCAATTGTGTCTGATTCCAAAGGACGAAGCCTTGCTCTAGACCTCTAAGCATTGCCATCTTGTACATTTTTTCCTTGAAGCTCAACTGAACACAAATGATCCTGATGCAGAAACACATCTAAGGACGCTGGACAAATGAAGCAATACTGAGTAATTCAAGAGAAACGCACATGAATACGTGTATGCATATTCAGGCATGACAGAACCAGCACTCGGCTGCAGAGCCAGGCAGGAACCTGCTCTAAATCCACTCGGAAAGGCCTCCCTGAATCTGTGCCACAGCCACACACTGGAGGCATCTGGAGGCATCTCAAAGAAAGAGACTTTTTCTGCAAAAAGGTAGTCAGAGGAGAATTTTCTCCCAGCTGAGGTTTAAGAGGGCAAGCCATGAAGCCATCAAGCCCACAGACATGCAAGAGTACAACTGGGTTCATTCTGCATGAGCATAAGTGTAATTTTACTGGTGGCTTGGCAATAACTGGTGTTTTATGGACTTATATATTTTAACAAGGTATTAGCATCCTATAATTTTTAAACCAAAAAGTTAAAACAAATTTTAGTTTTCATTACTGATTTTTACATCCCAAGGAGGGGAAGATCAATGATTCTTTCAAAAGTCCATCCCAGGATATTCACTTAACTGCATGTCTGGTGTGGTAAGAAAAAATAAATGTCCTTATGCATTCAAATATAAAGTGGACTTTATATTTAGCAGGTGTTTCCCCAGGCTTGGCTGGCTTTGAAAAAGTGCAGAACTATGAGTTCCGTTCTCAATGACGACCCAAATAAAAACCTAGTACTCCAGAGATTAGGGTCCCAAAAGAGAACCCCAGAATCACGGAGAGCCCTGTTTCTTCGGGAGCACTCCTGGAAGGGACGCCGGTCTGACGGCCCCCCCATTCTCCCAGCCAGGGTGGGAAGCGAGTTTCTCTAACAAGGCGCATAGCGTAGGACTTCCCTTCAGCGTGGAAACCGACATTTCTACAGGCAGTTGAAGGAGAAAAGACAGAATTCCCACCATTAAAAACAGAAATCACTAATAACTCCTACTTCCGCAGTTTGTTTACATGCAACTGAAAATACCGAACACTTTATTTTTAACCAATAACTGCATTCTATGTATAGACTATGGTTCTGACACTTTATGCATCATTCGATGGAGTCAAATATTTCTGTAAGCTCATAAGCGACCAACCAAAAATGTTTTCAAAGTGTAAACTTAAAAGTACAGAATGTGGTCACTGACACTTAAGTTATGCCCACCTGTTGCCTCTGCAGCTGTTCCAGCTCCCCCTTCCAAATAGTATGTTTATTGGAGAAACTTCAGGAGAAGATGCAGGTGCTTTTTCATTAGTTTTCCCACAACTTCTAACAAAATGTATGTACACAGCAGATTTTTTCAAGCTGTGGTGCTCGAAAATGACTTCTGTCAGAGCAAGTCGATAACTTTCCAGTTACTAGACAACTGTGCTGTCTAAAGGCTCTGGCTATCCTGCCGCGAGAAACTGTCCAGCTGCTTAACCATTTGGTGCTTCCGTTGAAGGTCCCAAGAGCTCCACCATGTTGCATGGCTCCCTTCAAACTCTGATGACCAGTGACATCTTACGTGGAGCATTTCATCTAGCATGTGTTTCTCTGTGATAGTATAACCCATGCCGTGGTGTCTCCCCTATCTCAACCAAAGTCAGCTACACAGGTATTTTTCTAGAGGAAAAGTTCTCTTTCCAAAAGGAGCTCTATGCTAGCTGTTAAAAAGAAAAAGCTGAGAAGATAATTTTTCCCTCTAAAGTAACATAGTAATTTTGTTAAGTTAATTAATTTTAAAAAGTTATGAACAATAACATTAGTAAGGCAAATAGAGAAAGACTTAAGGTCTTGGGGATATGTTAGTTCTATAAATGTCCTCATTCCACACTCATTCAATAACCTTATAATGAATGCCTGCTCAGTGGAATGTCCTATTGCGGATGAACAGCGAGGAGCCAAACAGATCTGGACTCTGAAAGTTAGAGCCCCCAAGGGGTGACAGATCGTTCTTTTAAGAGTAAACACACACATGTGTGGGAAATGACATGGAAAAACTAACTGAGTGCAATGACAAAGAGTAGGAAGGAGGACCTACTTGGGGAGGATGGTCAGGAAAACTTGCCTGTAAGGAGGTGGCTCCTGGACCATGCCCCGTGGAATGGTGGTCACCAGAGTGTCACTAGCAGGGCAAGGCTCTGAGGAGGAAAGGAGGAACTGAAAGGGAGCTAGTGTGGCAGCCCGGCCCCACTCGCAGATACCCATGCCCACGACAGTGGGCACTGACCCTGAGCCCACGCTTCACGACAGTGGGCACTGACCCTGCGTGGAGGCCAGTGCGGAAGGCCACGCATGCTGCAACGACTCTGCTGGAGCCCGCCAAGGAAAGTTTGTGTTTGGCCTGCTCCCTCTTATGCAGGGGCTCCTTTTAAGAAGAAGCTTTAAATGCTGTGTGGAGGTGACACTGTGGAAACGTCCAGCAAGCCCTCAGGACACGCTGAAGAACTGTAAACAGTGGTCCATCTGCAAATCATTTGCTGCCCCTTCAAAGAGCAGACAAGTGACAAACTCCTGACTGACGGCTAGTTTTAGTTTTGCTTTTAAACCTTGCTAATTGGTAACAGTCACCAAAAATGGTATGTTTAGGCAGGAGCCTATGGCAGTTACTTGCTGAAATACAACAATGAACACCGAGATAAGATTCAAAACCACCATAAAAGCCTTTAGAAAAACATAAAGACATGATAGTTGAAGTTTCTCCAATAAACATATTATCCATTCATGAGCTAGTATGGTTCTCAGTTGAATTTAAAGAGGCTCAGAGCTACTTCCCTTTGTGTTCCAGCCGGTGAACATGGCTGGGGCACTGGTGGTATAAGCTGCCTCTCCGGTGCCACGAGTGAAGGTAGATGATAGTTACATGGAACAATTCTCTTTCAGGGTCAATTCAACTTTTATCTTTTAAAATCAGATACATTAATCAAAATGTCTCACCAAAATGTCTCCATAAAAATGAACAAGAGAAAGTAGATAAAACCATAATGGCAGTTCGGACTATGCAAATCTTTATGGTGATTCACCTCCAAAGAGTCTGGTGACACTAAGAAAGTGCAGACTCTAAGAACTGTGACGTGAGAAGCAGGCGCTCCAGGGCATTTGAGAAGCTGAGATCAGGAACATGTTACCTCTGCCTCCCCGAAGCCTTAACAACTATCCCAAGTCTTATCTTTGAATGTGAGGTGGGTGAGCATGTATTCATCCTAAAAGCAATTTCCCTGCTTGTCCTCACCTGTAAAAGAGGAAAGAGCTGACACTTGAAAAGTAGAGCCTGCCCCCAAATGAGCATGTTTTCCCAGATGAGATTCTTCCAGCCATTACCTCTGCCCACCCCCGCCCCCAACTCCACCCACTGATGTTATTATCTCTTATAACAAAGATATCTGTTGTGGCTTAGTTTGAAAAGAGCTTTCACGTAGGGGGTCCATCAGTAATAAACTCATGACCTTGCTCATGTGGCAATTAGACTTACAGCCTATCAGCTCACACTAAACAGGGAGACTGAGGCTATTGAGGATGGAGGACGAGAAACCGAGGACCCTGAGAGGGGGATCACTAAATCTCCAACTCTGTGCATCACCTCAGTGTGCACCCCAGTGGGGCAGGTCCTGGTGTGAATGGGAGGCTGGGAACTGGCTGGGAATATAACTCACTCATGAGAGACAGTGCCAAACCAGAGCTGAGACCCCCAGCAGACTAGGCCCTCCAGAGCTCAGTGCAGGGCGCAGCAGCCAGCCCTTCCAGAAAACCATGGTCTGTGCGATAGCTCTTGGTTGTAATTTGCTTAAGCAGAGCTTATCCTATGACCATGGGGATGAGGAAGACCCAGACTGGGTCAGGGTGGGGAAACAGGGCCACCCACATAGCCCTCAGTAGGAGCACAAGACAGACTCAGCACTGCAGCACTGCATAGATAGAACCAAGTCGAGCCTCAGCTCCATGGACCTTCCACAGTGACAGGACCTTCCACAGCATCGCTCCACCTTGCAGTCTACATTCCCAAGTCTGCAAAGGGGGTGTGACCGTAATCCCCATTACTGGGTGCTGTTTTTTAAATTTCCTTTCCTTTTCTTTTTTTTAATTGAATGAGTTAGTGCATATAAAGTCACTCTTTGAACACTGCCCTCTAAAAAATAATGGACACTATTTAGTAAATTCTTAGCATGTACCCAGCATATAGCTGAGCAGTTTACATGTGTGATTATCTCATTTAATCCTCAAAAATATCTTAGAAGGTACAGCCATTTAGAAACCAAGAAACTGAAGCACAGGAGGTAAACTATCCTGCCCAAAGACAATTAGCCATCAGTTAGACTTGAGCTTCTGTGTTCTGAACTGTAATGCAGAAACTCCATATGGCTAATTCCCGAAGATGCTCTGTATTAGTATTTCAGGGGTCAATATTCTTACCAGTTTGTTTTTAGTCAATAAAAGAGTAAACCGCACTGGTTATAAGAACAGTCTTTTTAAATGAGATTCAAAACTATTTTTTTCAATTGGGAAAAAAGTAGCATATAAAACGTTTTCTTTCTGGAAAAAAAAAAAATCCTTTTTTGAAAGGTTATTCACCAACACATACTATCTCACTGTAAGGACACAACCAATCTATACTACAAGAGAGGAGGCTGTTTTGGAGATGTCAGTGAATTGTAATATCAGTAACCATTTACTGATGCTCTACATCCAAGCATTATTTCAGGTGCTTTAGGTTATATGTAATTCCCATGACAATACAGGCAGTGTCACCCTTGCTTCCAGAAATACAGGAAATTAGGAAACAGTCACTTGTAAAGGGCTCAGACCCTTAAATGATGGAGCTGGGGTTCAAGTTCAGGTCCCTCACTGCTGACGCTGTGCTTTAACTGGTTCAACAGACACAGTCATAAATAGACGTCTCTATACTATTTCTTCATTGTGCCCCTCCTTTCCCTGACCCTATCATCACCCAAGTTCAAGCCCCTATAATGCTTCACTGAAGCATTAAAAATGCCTATGGGTTTGTGTCTTTTGAATGCACCCTTCAGAACACTGCCGCCAGAGTTGTGTTAGCAGTGCACACTCGACTGTGACTATGATTCTGAACATACTTCAACAAATCTCTTTAATTTTGCGCCAAAGCCCAAACCTTCTTCATCCAGCCTGTGAAGCCTTACGTCGCTGGCCCCTGCCTGAGCACCCAGAAACTCACATGTCACAGTTTACTTTCTAGTGACACAAACCCACACAGAGTACCCCCAGCATGCCCTATGGCTGAATAAGCTTCTGACCTCTCAGTTACCACCTTCTCTCCACCCCTAAACCTGCCACACATGGTCATCCCTTAAGAATCACCAAACGTCTCCTCCTCCAGAAATGCTGCCCACCCTTCATTCCTCAAGCTGAGTAAGGCGAATCTCTTTCCAACCCACAGTGCCCCGCGCACACTTCTCTCACATTGTTGTGAAATGGTCCGTGTACATCCGTATCTCTCTGGGACCATGTTTTATTTAGCTTTGTTTCTCTGGTACTTGGTAATACTGGGAATTCAGTAAAGAATATGTTGCAAAAAGCCGAACCAACTTGCCTAAGTATAACATTTAAGAAATAGAAGAACTTTAACTTCAGGTCCTCTAAAACTGGATCTGGTGCTCTGTTATATCTGCAAAAATAAATAACACATCTGTGCATGAAGGGATTGTACTGCATAGAAACTATCTTGAAACAGAGATTGGGGCAGAGAAGATCTAGATCAAGGGCCCACCACATACCTGTAATTACTGTTATCTCGGGAGCAAATGACAGAGAAATATTTTTAGACAACTTGCAAACTGCTGGTATCGATATGTGGTAAATTTGTGCTAATTTTTAGTGTAGATCAGTATATTTCTAAAGTGTCTGTAACACAGCAGTAAAAGTCCACATTTACTGAAATATGTTCATACCAACAATGACCTTTAGTAATTGCATAATTACTCTACTGGCTGGTACTGCTTATAGACATACAGTTATTAAACCCAGATTCAGAAGCAAGGAAAGCACAATTTTTCTTGGTAGGCTCTCAATCTAGAAGTAATTAAAGACTTAATTAAAAACAAAACATAAAAGACCTTCCAGAAACCAAACAGTTAAACATATAAATGAATACTGCATTTTATCTTCGAATTAGGAAAATGAATATTCTGTTTATCTACTGCCTATAAGTTTATCTAATGCTGAAGCATATTAAACACTGAAAGAAATAATTTTCAATTGACTCCTCGGGTCTGATATTATATCCTCACAGATTTCAAATGAAAAGACTTTCCTCTGTTGGAGAAATCCTTCACTAGGTTCCCTCCTTCATTTATCTCTTCAAAGCGTGTACCTTTGGGATACTGCCTTTGGTTCACTTCTTTTTGTTGTACTCCCTGGGATTTTATCAAGGAACTTCACTTCAATTGCCCCTCGGAATCAGATCACTCCACTTCTACAACTCAATGTCCAAACTACAAATAACGTGGATAAAGAATGGGCAAAAAGACTTGGACAGACTTTTTTAATAGAGGGCATATGAATGGCCAATAGGTATAGGAAAAGGTGCTCGACATCACTAATCATCAAGGAAATGCAAATTAAAACCACAATAAGATATCGTCTCACACCTGTCAGAATGACTATTATCAAAAAGACAAGAAATAACAAGTGTTGGAGAGGATGTGGAGAAAAAGGAATCCTTATGCACTGTTCGTGGGAATGTAAACTGGTACAGCTACTGTGGAAAACAGTATGGAGGTCCCTCAAAAAATTAAACATAGAACTACCATATGATCTAGCAATTCCATCTCTGGGTATTTATCTGAGGAACATGAAAACACTAATTTTAAAAGATATATGCACCCCTCTGTTCACTGCAGCATTATTTACAATAGTCAAGATATGTAAACAACCTAAGTATCCATCAATGAATGAATAGATACAGATGTGGTACATGGAATATTACTCAGCCATAAAAAAGATTTGTGACAACATAAATGGACCTGGAAGGTAGGTATTATGCTAAGTGAAATAAGTCAGATGGAGAAAGACAAATATAACTTCACTTATATGTGGAATTAAAAATATCAACAAGCAAAACAAAAACTCATAGATACAAGAACAGACTGGCAGTTACCAGAAGGGAAGGGGACTGGAGGAAGGGCGAAATGAGCGAAGGGGTCAGCTGTATAGTGATGGATGGTAACTAGACTGGCAATGATCACTATGTAGTATATACAAATATCAAACTACAATGTTGTACACCTGAAATATATATAATGTTGTATCCCAATTTTACCACAATAAAAAAGTAAAAAAAAAGAAAAAACCTTTATGTTCAGACAAAAAAAACTGTAGATAAATGTTAATAGGAGCATTATACATAAACTCTAAAAAGCTGAACCAACCTAAATGTCTTTCAACTGGTAAATAATCCAACTTTATTCTATCCACACGATGAAATACTATCCGGCAATTTTAAAAAATGAACTATGGATATATACAAGGACACAGCTCAATCTCAAATGTATTGTGATAAGTGAAAAAAGCTAGACGTAAAAGGCTACATACTATATGATTTCATTTATATGACTTTCTGGAAAAGGCAAAACTGCAAGATGCTGAACAGATCAGGAGCCTAGAGGACTCAGGCTAAGACATACAACCATTGGAGTCATTCATTTTCTTAATTTCTGAATATTTCCCAAATCTTCTGGATCCTCTTTCTATTCTGTGCTCTGGGAAGCTGTCCTGTAAGCCCCTTTCCCCTTCACTTTATCCAGCTAGTGGGAGGCGTCATCACCGGGGCAGGGAGGGAGGACCCAGCAGTTTCCCCAGCTCCCTCCTGCGAGTCATGCTGTTGGCTTCCTTCAGAAGGCAATTGGTCCGACAGCCCATTTATAATTTTGTCTTTTTGTTTTTTGTTACTAGAACATAGAAAATGTTTATCTTTTTTTTATTTTTAAATAAGGTGAGGATTAAGGTAATTAGAATAGATTTTACATGACATAACTAGAAAAAACATTTTAATTACTTTATCGAACATTACATGTTAAATATGAAAGAAATCACATTAAAGTTTTATCCAGGGTTTTTTCCAATTACATTTGAAAATTCTGATGTTCCAGAAAATATCCAATTATGTTTTTTAAAAAAGCTTTCCTACGTTATATTCTTTGGCTGTTCTTAGGTGCTTTCAGATACTAGAGAATAATATTGAGAAGAGTAGAAAAGAAATTCTATTATTAAATACATATAGAAAAGACCATTTTTAAAATATTTAACATTTGTTAATGATATTCTATCTGCTTTTTCCTCAATGAACTCCTGTTCAGAAAAATAATCGGAAAATGAAAGAAGCAAAGTTGTATAAATAAAAATTGATATTATTCCCTTACCCTTGATACTACATATCTGAATTCATCAAGCTCTTAAGTGGCAAAAATACCAGTTTCTACCAGTAAGCTTTATCCTTAACAGAAAGAGGTGTAAATTCAGGACAGCTTCAAAGCCCTCTGGGTTCGCGGTGCTGATTCATTCCTGTGGGGGCTCCTCCTTCATCAGGCACCCAGATATGTTCAGTTCTCAGGCAATGCACTTCAGTAGATACACAATGAATGAGGAATCTGCGTTTTCTTTCTAAAGTGGACTCTGGCTTTGTGGACACAGGTTTGTTTTCTGGCAGATTAATTTTGGGGAAAAACTACATACACAAGCATCAGAAGATGTATTGTGTTATGACTCCATGCTTAAGTATCTTGGCATTTTTATGTGTGCCTGGGTTGACTACTACTGCACTGTGCTGTGCTGCACTTCTAAACACTGGGAAGGATGTGCAAAGCTGCAGGAAACTATGAGTTATTAAAGTACTGGTTCGCAAAAGCTTGTAATTCCTCAGTAAAAGGATAAAACCTATTCTCACTGTCCACTGAAAAATATAATGAACATAATGTTTTAAACCAAAAAAGGGGAGTGCCCTTAGGTTAACCCATATCATCCTCCCACTCGCCCCAGGGTCCGAGTCTTCTGGTCTGCCAGCACGCCCTGCTCCTCTGCCCAGGCCGTCTTGTCCACGAGCGGCACTTGCGGCTGCCCTCACCAACTTGCCTGAACCAAGTGTGAATCAGTGAGTCCATTAGTTTCATCTTTTCATCTTTTAATGTTCTCAATTCCCCTAGGCTGAGTCCACAAAACCTGAATGTGATAGGAGTTAGAAACTCCTCTTATTATCTCTTTTTTTCTAGGTGGTGAGAAAATCATTAGAGAAAAACAAAGAAAGCTCCTCCCTTTGCCACCCTGAAATATTGAGCACCAACTACCGAAGCACTGTGAAAATCCTGCATTTACTGGTTTTCTAAAACATACTTGGATTTGAACTTTGTTGCTTATTGCATTGGGGAACTGTTTAGTGTAAGCTGGCATGTTTCAGAGGTTCAAAGTATAACTTCATGGTGCATGATGGGTAGACTGTACATTCAAAAACTCTGAATCTGCAAATAAAATATATTGTAATCGTGCACCATTCAAGAACTTCAATCCTTAATTAGGATATGTTACCACCAGGTGGCAGGGGAATGCCTCCATTTCATGAACTGAACTACTTGGCAAAATCCAGTATTGCTATTTAATTTGTTTTATTGTAACCTAGACTCGGTTGGAGACTAATATTAACAATGTGCATTAATAATTTTTAGCACAAAGTGATATAAATTACTCTCCCTCTATCTCCATGGCATTTCAATTGCACATCTACTATAACTCCAAACATCTTGTTTCTAGTTCACCGATTGCCAAAGTAGGGTCTTCAGGGGTCCTCAAGACCTTTCAAAGGCTTCACAAAGTCAAGAATATATTCTTAGTAACACTAAGACATTACTTTCTTTTTCCACTTTCATTTTCTTAAAAGCATACATTCAATAGTTTTTCAAAGGCTACACAAAATGGGATAAAATTATTATTCTGACAATTAAAGGAATCTTTTACTATATACTTGTATTTCAATTTTATGTTTTAATTTCTAATGTGGTAAATATTGATAGATATAAGCTTTACAAACAAAAGTTCCTTGCAATCTTCAATAATTTTTAAGAATCTAAAGGAGTCCTGATATCAAATAATTTGAAAAGTGTGACCTAATTCAATAATTAGCTCTAAATAAATGTCATGTATTTTCCTGTCTCTCCTGAGGGCAGGGATCCTGTCATATTTATCTCTGGATCCAATCCCATAGAGAATCTAGTACTAATCATGCATAATACATACTTTACAATAAAGATGTGTTGAAAAACAAAGTATTAACAGCTGGAAGATGTTATTAGAATAGGACAGCTATTAATGAAGACTCAGTGCATTTTTTAAGTTTACCCCCATTACAATTAAATAATAAAATATTTAATGCAAATATAAGTCTTCAGGTAAAAGCTTAACTCAAGTACAATTTGGTCCCTTTCTCTCTAGTCTTTCACCACATTAATGAATATATTTGTCCCCTCTCCAAAGATCAAATTTTTAAAAAGACATTTTTCACATTTGTTAGAATTTACTTTCTTATACACAACCTTAAAATGTCAAGTTTTGGTCCCAACACATCTCTAAATTTTCCTTAACATCCAGTTATAATAAAGTCTACCAATAACATATATCTTCTTCCTCAGACATCAGTTCTTAGACATTACTTTTTATTCTCAAATTCTAGTTGTTCACTTTTTTGAAATTAAAATATAATAGACCTTACTGATAAATATGACCTTGATGCCTTAAATATTATCTTCGATGCAAACTTTTTTTTTAAGTTAGCATATTTTACCTTGGAACATCATATTTTGAGTACATTTTTTTCTACAAAAGTTATAAAGGTATTTACACAAGAGTTTTAAGTAGAACTATTATAATCACTTTACCCAAGTTCTAATGAAAATATATCAGAAACCATCAAAACTAAATAGGAAGTCATGTCTAATTATGCACTGAGGACACGAGAGTGTTTAAAGTATCTGAAACACAAAGATATTCTTACAACACAGTATCTTCTGAAATTGGAAATTGATAGCTTAAAATAATAATTGTATAAGATATCAAGAATTAGCATACTGAGATCAGCCTTTCAAACACAGGCAAGTACAGCTTGCTTTGAGCAAAACCAGGCCAGGAAGCAGCTCAGCCACAGAGGAAGAGCCTTTCAAGGCCCCTCCAGTCACTCTCAGGAGAGGGTTGGGGAATGACTTATTACTTCTGGGCACTCTGGGCACAAGTCTTGATTGAAACTGTCAGCTAGTTTCACCCAGTTTCTATATCTAAAATACTTAAAAGAATACTTTTTTACTTTGTAAAATCCTGAGTTAAAACCTTGATAGTGACTGAATCTAAAGTACGGAATGAAAAAAATGTAAAGTTTTAATGAATATGATTATGTACAGGCCAAAACTTTATAAATAACATTGTGTAATTTTCCCATTTTCCTCAATTCTTTCAAGCTGAGGAACAGATTATACTCTTAATCTCAGGCAGGGTCTAAAATGACGTTTTATAAATAAAATAATTTCTTTCTTTTTTTATCACTCAGAGGTTTTACTATAAATTAACTTCCTCTGTATTCTACACTGTTCATATCTGAGACTTGCTAGAATTTTTATTTTTTTAAATCAGGAATTACAATAAATACCAAGTATTTACGTTATCCGACTGCAATTGTTCTAAGTTTCAGTTTTATTTAATTAAAGATTCTCCATAAACAATTCCTGTGATGCCTGAAGTCTGTGCTTACTTGTGTAGAATTTGTTGAGCCTCCATCCCATCCAGTATGCGCTGTAAATTCTTGCTGCAGCTGCTCGCATGTAAGAAACAGCCCTCTATTTGTGTAGTACACAGCTCTCAATTTCTCTTTTTGCTCTCTGCAGGCTCTCTGGGTCTCTCTACAAGGTCTGATGTAGTCTTTCTTTTCTGTGTTTGTTTCTGGAAGCCTCTTGTCTTTTTATTTGCCCAATACTGCATCAGTGGAAAGGATTAAATAGACAAACTTTTATCTTTTTGGTGAGATTACCTCTCTAAATGTTTAACATAAAGAGTCTCCCTCACGAAGTCTACATGATATTGTGTTAAATTCAATTCCTATTAGTAATAAATTATGATTCCACGACATTCTCTTATTTGATCAAAAATCCTAACAACTGACAACATTTTATGATCATTGTAGTATAGACTGTACTTAGCCTTTTTTCATCTTTCCCCTTCACAGTATGGAATTTGTGTTCCCAAAATGCACTTTTCCACATTTTTCAAAATTACTCATGTTTCCAACGGCAACTTAAAGATCTTTTAAAGAAATCTGAACCATTGTCTGTTTCTATGTGTAACAACAAAACAGCCAAACATATTGCCTGGAAATGGCTAAAGATTTTTCATTTTTGCCTAAAAACCTGTGAAGTATTCTTAGAAGACACTGGGCACCACCCTTGTTTCTCGAGTCAGAGTAAACGCCCTACAATCTAAGGCTGATGACAGGTTCCCAGCTGGATTCCTCCTTGTGGGTCTGATCAATGCCTACTGCCTTTCTCTTTGGTGCCAAAGATAAAGTCAAGATTCTGCACATTTACTCAGGTTATTTATAGGAAACAAAATTCTAGTACTGATAAAAAAAAAGGAGACTGAAGACTTTATTAATCCAGTTTTGTTTAATTGCTCTCCTCTCTTTTTATTTCCTTTTGGGCAATAATCCTATAATTGTAGTACCCCTCTGGGATACCAAATTCACCCAACGGCAGAACTGGAAGGTGGGGACGGACAACTTCAGGCTAAAGCAGGTGGTCTTTCTGCATCCATTCTCTTCAAACCATCTTACTGCTAAAAGGTAGTGAAGGTCAATTGAGGATTCACATTTCCTGAAATCTCCCTTCCCTTCCTGGGTTAGCCCCAAGCATCAGGAAACCACCCCCGGGTGCGACTTAGGGGCTGGCCTGCCCTTAGAGTAACTGAGCCCAGCGGGGTCGGCCTAAGCAGCAGCAGGAGTGGAACTGACTTGTCTGGAAGCACTGACAAGCCTGGAGAGCAGACATTGTCGCTGCCGTCTAATTGCAAATCTCCCCTCATTTCTTCTCGGGACATGTTATTAGCAAGTCATTGGAAGGATTAACTGTCCAAATTCAAAGAGACATGGTGGGAAGACAATCTAAAAGAATAAAACAATAAGCCCTATGTAAATTAATGTAGATACTCAACAAAGGCTGTTGACTGATCTGTTAATCTCCATGTCTTTTGGTGTGGAGGGTTTTTAAGGGGAAGAAAACGAACTATTCTATCAAAACAACAAAATGCATGAATTCACTTAATACAAATGATGAAAATTACAAATAGGATAACAGTCAGTCAATATAATTTAGGTACTTTTATCAAAAGATAAGGTATATTACCTATCTCCACAACACAGAATTTTCCTTTTCCTCCCTTCATCTATTTCTAAGATTATGAGTATATTCAGTCAATTGTTTAAAGAAATAAATAACAAATGCCTGTTACATGCAAGGTACTAGGCTAGTTATTAAAAATGGAACAAAAATAGATCAAATAAGGTGATTTTTATAAAAGCACACTGATAGCTGTAACGTGTTATACAAGTGTATGAGAGTATCATCACTATACAGATCTACGTGCTTTAACACAATGTTACCATTGCGCCAGTCAGCGTTCCGGTAACACACGCCACTCGGTCCTTATCACTGATGAAGAAATGAATTTCAACTTAGTGAATTGTGAGAAGCATTTGTTTATTAAAGGCATATTTTGAGGTAGAAGACAGATCAAGCCTAGATCTAGCTGACCACGTGGAAATGAAGATATGTACGGGAGTGGGAGGCATATGGGGTACAGCCAGAGAAGATAGAGAGCTGTAACCCCAGGGGAGGGGTCTGCCTTATATTATGGCTGTGATGGGTAGTTACAAAGGCATTCTTAGACGATTGGCAAGTGAGGTCATTCTGACTGACACCTGGCTGTATATAATTCTTTGCCTAGTGCTCATGCACTTACCTAGGATTCAGTCTGTTATAATCAGATTGATGAACTTCCAGGCATAAACATGGTATTATGATGATGGTACGATGAGGCTTAGATTGTGGGCAGACATGAGGATAGTACCTTCTGCTCAGGCGTCTGTGGCCAAATTAAACCAGCTATAGATTATGGCCCTCCTGTCCTTTGTCTCTGGGGGTGCAGGAGGGATTCTCTAACTACCAATGGGGTGTTCTCTGGTTGGTCTCTAGACTGGGCTTCTATTCCTTTGTTCCCTTGTCGCTCATGTCTGACTAGCTACCTAACAGTAGCACTGGCTAGTGAATTTGCTGATGACTTAAAGCACTACTATCCAACCCAAGCTGGATATTAGAATGGAAATATTTTAAAAATCCACATCCTAGAAATTCTGACCAAATTGGTGTGTTTTATAGCTTGCTGTGAGTATTTTTAAGAAGTGACTCCAGTGTACAAAGTTGACACTCCTGATTTAAACAGCCCATGTGGGGTTAGACCATGTGTCTCCATCTCCTGCAATGATAAGAATCATGTACAATAGTTCTCAAATGCTAGCACGCATCAGAATCACCTGGAGGGATCTAAAACACAGACTGCTAGGTTCCAACCCTAGAGTTTGTGATTCAGTAGGTCTGGGGTGGGGCCTGAAAATCTGCAATTCCAGCAAGTTCAGGGTGATACTGATGCTGCTGGTCTGGCACTGCCCGTTGAGAACCACAGATTTAGAACAGTGCCTCTAACCTGTATGAATGCCCAGGGTTACCGATTCCATATTTTAAGTAGTAAGAATGCAGGGTTCTTGCTAAAAGCATAAAATCCAAGGTCCCATTCCAGGCCCACTGAATCAGAATCTCCAGAGAGAGACCTGGGTTATGTTACCAAATACCCTAGTGAGTCTTTTAAAGACAAGGAATAATTATAATTTTGAAAAGTTTAATGAGTAAAAATTATGCGATTAAAACTGCACTTCCTATTAACTTAAATGTAGTTCCAGATACATTTTGTTTTATGATTCATGTTCAACTAGCAATAACTTTTAAGTCCCAACCGAAAGTTTGTGAAGGGTAGTAGAATGCGCCACCCCCCAAATATGCCACTTTGGCATAGAGTTATTTTGAGCTGAAAGCAATTGAGAAGCAGCAGATCAAAGAAAAGCTCTTTGCCCTCCCCCCACTCCCCATTTGCCTAAAAGCAGGGCATAAATTCTCTACTAGGAAGGGCAGTAATTAGTCACTGGAGATAACTCTAGACCCTATCAGCCCAGAGATGGCACCAGAGGAAGCTACGTTAACAAATCTTGCTAAAACCAGCCCTTATGTGCCATTAGCTCCCCCATATATTTTCTTTCCTGCATTTTGCTGTCCTTAGAAGCTCAAAGTCCTTTTCCTTTGTCTTGCCACTTCTCTGAAAATTTATCCTTCTTTTGTTAAGATGGTATATAAGCCCAAGTTCTAACCATCTTTCTGAGTTACTCACTGCTAAGTACTCCCATGTGTGTGCACAATGCACACGTTAACAGAGTTCTTTGTTTTTCTCTTGTTAATCTGTCTTTTGTCTAATTTATAGGGCCCCTGCTAGAGAACCCAAGATGGGTGAGAAAAAAAGATTTTTTTCCCCTACATCTGGAATGAGGAAATTTAGTTCCTTTCATGGGATCATTCTGAATGGGGGCCAGCATGGAAGCCAGAACTGGAGCAGCTAAGATCCAGCCATGGAGAAAACTGGTCACAAGAGGATTGTGTGGAAGTCTTAATAAAAGGAGAACCCAGCTTTCAACTCTAAGAGCCGAACTTCCAGGCTATTCAGAAAGATGTTGACTGTGGAAGCAGGAATCTAGCAGACAAGCCAAACAAGCCAAGCAAGCCAAAGTGGGGACATGAAGCTGAACAGACAAGACGGAGGGCAGGGCACAAGCTGAGGCACAGTCCACACAGCTGCAGAAACAAGAGGCCGGAACAGCTTCCACGGAAGCTGTTTTGTGTGACTTCTGCTTTAAGCCCCGGTAGTGCCCTGTCTCTCTCTAATAAAGGATCTGCCATTAAATGCTTAAATGCACCAAGGTAGCGTTTTTTATAAATTTATAAAGGAAACACTTCTCTACAAATATAAATCAGCACTTCACAATTATGTATGTGTTTAATGGATTTTTAGAGTTGAATATCTTAAAATGCATTCACTGAGTCCCAATGTTTAAAAGACAAAAAAGGAAAAACAAAAAAGTTATCTAAACTATGTTTTTATTATTTTTATGATATTTTTACCATGGTTCCCTAATGTTCCCTTTTATATAATTTCTACCCCATACTGTGTTCATCACTGTGAGTTAAAAAAAAATTTAAGCCTTTAATCTAACGAAGCTAAAACGAATTTAAGGTGCTTTGAAGTTAGTAGCTAGAAACCAAAACATACGTCTAATCATCTCTAATGAACTTCAGTATTAAATATATATTAAACATGCCTTACTCTCAAAAGGATTCATTTTCATGCTTGACATCACAAATTTTTATTAAAGCAGATAGCAGAATGAGGCTCCGAGATGACTAAATAGTGAAACACAGGTCTCGACTGAACATGTCATTTTAACAAATGGCTGACATCTGTGAGTACAGAAGACCCTCTGTAGGATTCACAGGAAGAGTAATAACTCAGATGCAGCATCTCTACTGTGTTCCTCTCTTCTAAGTACCTTCCCTCAAGGATCTGACTCACTTCCCGGCCTAGTCATCACTTCCGTGGGGCCTGCTGCTAACCTACATCCCATGCCAGCCTCTTTCTGGAGTTTCACTCGCATTATTAGTTATTCCCTAGGTCACCTATCTGAACCATAAATTCGGCTGATCCTAAACCAATTTAACAACTTTCTCCCCTAGAGATCCTTCTCTGGTTTGCAGGTAATAGGATTTTTTCCCGCACTTTCATGCTCATAGGAGCTAGTCATCTTCAACTCTTCTTTCTCCACATCCCTTACATTCCAACACTTAACAAGTCACGCAGATTCCACCCCCAAGTATCTCTTGCATTCTCTCTCCTCCCACCCTCACTTCCCCCACCCTGTTTATGCCCCCAGGACTACTAACTGGAGAGCGAGCTTTCCCTTCTCCCGTCCGTCCTGGGCACTGATGCCAGATTATTCCTCCACACGCACACCTATCGGCTCACTTTGTGGCTCTAAAACCTTCAGGGACGCTTCGCTGCCCCTCGGATTAGCACTTTCACCTTGGTATTCAAGTTCCTTCTAAATATACAGCCCTGGTACACATTCTCGATCTCATTTTCCTATGACTTTCTCTCACCTTCCACATGTTCCAGTCAAACTTGGTTGCCTCTACCAATAGCACCTGTGCTTTCTTCCACGGATTTTTCTTCCCGAGACTTAAACACAGCTCAGCAGGGTGGCAAGAAGGGCTATGAGTTCTGGACTCACTGCATCCAAATTCCCACTTATCGGCTGTGTAACTGTGGGCACAATTAATTTTTCAAGTCTCTGTTTCATAATCTGTACAATGCACATTATTCCTACCTCACAGCTATAGTCTGAGCCTCAAACGAGGTGATCCAGCAGAGGAACTCCGTGCATATCGCGTTCTTACTTCATTTCCTCACACAGACAAATCTCAAACACTATGTTCTCATGCCATTAATCTTCTTCATCTTCTAACCCAGATGTGATCTCTGCCTTATTTTTAACAATTTGTATGAGTCTTAGGAAACTGACTTTACTCTGTATGAAAATCATTTACCAAATTGCAAAATCTCTGCTGTCAATGATTTTGTTTTGCCCCTCTCAGGGTCTCTGTGGTACCCTGCATTGTGTCTTGAATCTAGCTTAGTACATATCTATGCAATGGACCTGACTTGAATATATCCTTCCCCCTCCCCCCGGAAAAAAAAAGAGGATACAGGAAAGAGGCCTCTAACTAATCTTGGTCTACGGGGACTACCCATTAACAAGGGAAATAAGAGATGAGGCTGCAAAATGGAGAGATCACATACTCCACTACAGAAATCAAGACTGCATGCCTCTCACAAAAGTCAAATTATAAGGACGTCAAATTAAACCTCAGGGCCATGTCTCCAGTGGGGTCTGCTCTGCCCCATGAGTTGAAGAGTCCAGTGCCACTACTGGGAAGCAGACCCCCAAAATTAAAAACTCAAAAGGTAATGGGGAGGCAACAGAAGTGACTTCACCAACTGATGCCAAAAGTGACCTAAGACATAAACACTGTAAACAAAATAAGCATAAAAAGGACTGAGTGTGACAACCAGGCTGGACACACTTTCAGGCTGTTACCATCTTTCTTCATTTTTCTTAGATTTTGCTATTAAACTAGATTTCACATGGACGAATGTACAGTATGGTGTAAGGTCACTTACTGTATTTAACTCAGGTTACAAATCCTTGCAATGATGATTTTAGTAAAGCCATTTTTATCTCAACTAGAATTTCTTTGGATACACTCTTTGGACACTTTAAAAGTGCTTAGAAGTTCCCTCTTTTTTGGCATCAATTCAAAGGAAACTATTCCTACACATTTGCCCTTTGATCTGAAGATTACTATGTTTTAATCTACATAGTCAATGATGCTATTTGAAGTGATTTTAGTTGATAATCATAAAGATAACAGCAACTAAGAGAAAAATGATAAATGTGTAGAGAATTTCTTAAGATTTCTTTTGTAATTATTTCATTGTGGGAGATAAGAATAGGAAATTAAATATCAAGTGTGTTCATAAAATCAAAAGAAAGAAGTAACACTTCGTGCAGGAGATCCCTGACCTGCCCGCAAGAATGTTTTGGTTCTCAGCTTTGTTTCTCAATCAAGCCAGTAGTGTTAGAAATCTAACTGGTAAAGGGTAGGTCTTGAGAGAAATGCAATTCCCTCTTCGAATGAGGCAGCCTCGGAGAAGGCAGTCCAGCCAGGAGCAGACCTCGCTCCTGGCTACAGAAGCAAAGGAGGGGGCCCTGAAGGAGGACCCACGCAGCATGTGTCCTTCTCACTCAGAGGACACAGCAAACACATGTCACACTTTTGGCTTTTGCTGAAATGGGGATCCTTGGCAAGGATGCAGCTGGAATCACAAATATTGTCTCCATCACCAGCCACATCTATCCCAGTAGGTTACACTTAATTCATGAAAATGTCCTACGCAAGACCTAGGGAGCAAGATAAGAGGAACTGGTGCTCTTTTACTTTTCCTTCTTTTCACTGTGCCCAATGAGTAGACTCAGACCTTTAAAAAAGAAATCTAATGGTAAGTATTCATTTAACGGAGTTCATACGAGTAGGTTCTGAAGGAGTGGAATAAACTTTATCTCCCGACTTTAATTGCTTACTAATTCAGCAGCCATCTTTAAAAATCTTTCATAATATGTACATCACAAATGAGTTAATCTTGACTACAGCATTATCAGTTTTAAGGGTATAAAGTTCTCAACTTCATTGGGTTTAACAGTTACTGAAAGTCATTTTAAATAAAGATAATATAAATTTCAAAGAGTCATTAATGAAAGTATCAATTTCATCTAGATGGCAGTGTATTGCCTTAGTACTCCTGTGATTGCAGGATTACAGTCATTGCAGTGCCTACCATGGTACTCCACATCTCCCTTTTCAAAATCACTCTCTTTTCAGTCTTTCATGAAAGAAAACACTACCTCTCACCGGTGCCACATCTTAGTACAGAGCATTTCCACAGAATAGAAAAGTGATCAGGAAGGCAGTCTCTTCAAAGCAAAAATCGGTTACCAGTGTTAATCAGCCTCTTTTAATTGAGTCACCATAAACCCATAGCAGGAGTTGAGCGTTTTCCATATCTTTTAGTTATTTCCATTAATATAAAATATTGGTGAGAACCTGTGCTATTTGGCCAGTATATCTGAATTCAATTTTATTCTGGAGTGACATAGTCACAGTGATAAAAACTGTCTATGTTCAGTTAGATTTGCAAACAGCTTTCCAAAATCATATCCTGGTCAAAAATACAACCACCCATTAAAAATAGATACTCAAACAATTACTTGTGCATGTATATTTATAACAACACTATTCACAATATTCAAAAGATGAACACAACCCAAAGCGGATGTATGGATAAACAAATTATGGCATATACATCTAACAGAATATTATTCAGCCTTAAAAAGTAATAAAATACTGATTTATGCTACCACATGGATGGACATTATTCTAAGAGAAAGAAGCCCACAGAAGAGACACAGAAGACCACATATTAAATGACTCCATTTATATGAAATATCTAGATTAGGTAAATCCACAGAAACAGGAAACAGACTGGTGGTCACCAGAACATGGGGCAGAGAAGGAATGGGGAATAACTGCTTGATGCATATTGGGTCTCCTGTTGGGATGATAAAAGTGTTTTGGAACTAGACAGAGATGGGGGTTGCATAACATTGTGAATGTACTAAATGCCACTGAATTGTTCACGTTAACAAGGTTAATTTTGTTATGTGAATTTTACCTCAATTAAAAAACATATTCCAATTGCTTATGACTTAGAAGGCAGAAATAGTTGCATAGGGATCCATTTTTTGTCGTTCTCACCATAAACCAAATTTTAAGGGAGAGAAAAATTAACATGTGATGAAATCTTATTCATTTATGGAAAGCTAAATTTCCATGACCATATTCATTTTAAGTTTTAAAGGTTTAAGAAGATTACAGAAAAGAACAGAATTATTGGGAGACAAAATCTATAGTAATTAATTTTTGGTTTACCCTAGCTAAAGAAACAGATTAGATGAATCTGTGAGGTTCATTTTTCCACAACTCTTAAATATGTTTTTAAAAGCTAAACTTAGCTGAGCCCTTTCTGATAATAAGAATTAACTCCTTTGTCATTATTAAATAATCTCTCTCTATATATGCTATAAATTTGAAACTGCAAAAATAGATGACTCAAGAATATGAAACTTAAGATTCCATGCTAATGATGTAATCAAATTTATTTGGTTTCAGCTATTAATGTTATCCCAGATGGCATTGACTTTGCTGTCATTTCCATGAAAAAATAGAACTGATTTTTCCATATGGAAAATTTTAAAGATTTTTTTTGGCACAAAATAACACACATACTTTCTTAGTAATAATAAATGGTGTTTTAACGGCATGGGATAAAAATTGTGACTCCTTATATGCTTAACTTATGGTGAAGATTACTTAGGCTTCCTAGAAAGTTGCACAGGGATACACAGTGGACGGTAAGGTGATATTAAAATGTATGATATCATTTCTAGAATACTATTAATATCCTAAGAAAAACTGTCTAACTGTGCTTTCAGTTAAGCCAGCTCAACAAATGTTGACCCTCTATTATATGTTGAACATTGTAATATGGAATAAAAAATTAAAAACATAATTACTACCTTTAAGAAACTTATAATCTAATGAGAACCACAGAATCCAAACAAGTTGTTACTGAACAGTTTTATGTGTAATAAAGTATGGGCACATTACGAGAGCAGTGCAAGGAAAAAAGTAGTGGACTCAATTTGGAGAAACTGGAAGGAACAGTATGTGAACTGGCCTTGGTAGGATGAATAGGAGTTCAACGGTGGACAAGGTGGGAGAAGATGTCTCTAAGGGTCTAGGCCTACAAAACTATCTTGCCATCTTCAGAGAACTACAAACAATTTAATACTAAAAGAAAAGGAAGAAGAGGGTATAAAAAAAGAAAAAGCAGCAGCAGAAGGGATACAGGATGAAAAAAAGAAAGAGGAGAAGAACAGGAAGGAGTTACAGAGCAGGAAACGAGGCTGGAGGAGTAGGCTGGGACCAGATGACGAAGAGCTTTGTTGAGCCACATTGCCCAGCTCTGGGTGTGTTGACTGAGGGACTTACAAGACCTCAGCTAAAGATATATATTTACAGTTATTGTTTTTAAATAATAATTTAAGGCTCAGAGATGGATGACATTATCCAAGGAGAGAATATAATAAAGACTAATAACCATGGAGAAAACCAAACTTAGTCATACTTCAAGTAAGGAGTGCTCTAAAGAAAATGTCATAGAATAGGGGGAAATCAGAAAAGCATGATTGCATGGAATAGTTACAAGGAGAGAATAATCAACACTGTTAAATGCCGAGAAAAATTAAGTAAAACAGACTGAAAAATGTTCGTTGTATTTGGCAATTAGGTGAAACGTGATATAGCAGTGATTTCAGTGGAATAGGGAAGTCAGAATGCAGACTGCAATTGAATGGAGGGCAAAAAAACAAAGGTATTTTATGAAAAGTTTTATGATTTTATAAAGATATTCCAATAAGATGGTGGAGAAGCAAATAGATTTTTTTTTTATATATAAGCCATATTAGATTTTTCTGTTAACTTACAAAAGGAATATTCCTGATAGTGCAATTTACCAAGGCTGTCATTACATGAGCTGAGTCACAGGTAGGGTAGTGGTTACTGGAAGGATTTTGAACAATAAAAATAACTCCCACCACAATCCATCTACTACACGTGACCAAATCCTGCCTTTTTTTAGTTTCTGTGTATTTACCCATTGTAAAGAAGTTCTAATGATTTATAAAAAAAAATTTTAAACTAGAAATCTGTTCTGAGAGAATTCTGGGAAGACAGTTATCAAATCTGAATGTCTTATTTCCTATCCGTCCCTAGTTTGAATCTATATGTCTGTCTTGAGTCGAGCAGCAGTTGGTAGTGGCGATCCACTGAGTATAAGTAAGGTGTCGAGTTCTGAAAAAGTCTTGGCAGAGGTGACACTGTGGGACCCTTTCCAACAAAGGCCGGCATGAGTCTCAAAGCCAAACTCAAGAGACCCTCAGGATCGAATTCACACTTGGTGAATGCTGGCAAAGCTTCCAGGTTCTGCGCACCCCAAGCATCTAAGGTTGACTTGGTTCCTTGTCAGATTCTTTGACTGACTCCTTGAAGCCCAAGAAGTGTATCTGGTAGGCTGAGACTTTCCTACTTCTCAGGGTAAGAAAGTATGAGTAGAAAGAAGAACAGAAGGGCTCTCTCTGCTGTCTAGATAAGAGTCTGGCTGACTATTGGTTGCACAATCCCCCAAGGAGTTAGGCGAGAGCTGCTTTGCTTCCTATTGCTGATAGGACCACTGACACTACAAAATCTGTACCCAAGTCTGGACCAAGAAAAATAAGAACCTGTAAGAGAAAGATCAAAAAAAATACAGGTACCCAGTAAAAAAAGAGCTGCTGGGGAGATTTATGACAAGTTGAACAAAAAAAATTTAAAGAGCATTTAAGTACAGCACACACACAGAATCTAAATATACATTTAAATCTAAATAGATAACGGTAGACTGTCTGGGAATGTGTTTTTAAAAGTACTAAATAAAAATTCTTGAAAGTGTAATGAGTTTAGAATAAAAGTATTTATCTCAGCAGAACCTAGAAGTCGGGAATGGTGGCAGGGTGGGATTGGGGTGGAGAGACTGGAGGAATGCCAGCATTCCAACTTCTCATCTGGTGGGATGAAGCAGGGGAGCCAAGCCACTGAAAGCTGCTAAAGGGCCCATCTTCTTCCTGGAGTAAGTGTGACCACAGTCAGAAGAGGAATGCCTGGGTGGGGAAGAAAAGTCGGTACCTCCTTTCACAAGGAATCATGTGTCATCACATTGTATCATGTATAAATGTGTCATCACACTGTATCATGATTACATGCACCAAATCATCACATTGCACACTTTAAATGCATTACAATTTTATCTGTCCACGATATCTCAGTAAAGCTTAAAAAAAAAGGAAAAAAGAAAACAAGAGCATAGTGAAATATTTGACTTTCTCATCTTGCTGTGCCTCTTGGACTTCTGTCTTTGAGTCAATATAGGTCTTATTTTGTTGAAATTTGAAAAAACAAACAAAACTAAGTATCTTGTTTTCAAGTAGTAGCAGAGAAATGTGTGTCTGACTTTGAGCAGCCGCAGAAGGGTTCTGAAAGTTGGATAAAAGGGAATGGGATGAATAGCAACTCGAAGAAACTAGGAAATAGGAATAAATTGTAAATAATTATGTAAAGTAACAGAAAAATTAAGGGGAAAAAATCAAATATATCAGTCAATATGCCAATGTCAATGGACCAAACAACTCCATTAAAAGAGTTAGTCATATCAGATTTAAAAAAAAATTATTTAAAATAAATTAGAAAACTGAAAATAAATAATACCAGGCAAATGCAAGCAAAAAGAAGAAATAACAATATTAATATTGTACAATACAGAACTTAAGGTATTGTCTTAAACTGGATAAGGAGGGAAAAGCACTAACCTAGATAGGCAGGGAAGTCATATCACAATAAAAGATAAAATGCATGAAAAACATTCATTGTATGAAAGCATCAGCCAATACAGGTGCTAACCATATAAAACAAAAACTATTATAATGGAAAGAGAACTTGATTAAAAATAGTTATCATAGGAAGTTTATATACATCTCTTTTCAAAGCAGAGACCTAATAGCAAAAAAAAAAAAAAAAATTGAAATGTGTAATCAACGATGAAAATATATATAACTTATATATCAAATGTAGAATCTAATGTCCCTCTACATTCTACCTCAGTATAATCTCATCAGTGAGAGAAATGAGCATGTAGGAATGACCTGGCACCCCTCTCTGGCAGCCTAAGGCAGGAGGGAGGAAGGGGACAGAGAAAGTGGAGGAAAAGGAGGAGGGAGGGAGGGAGGGAGGGAGGGAGAAAGAGAAAAATAGAAAGAAAGAAGAGAGTGAAGAACAAGAAAGAGATGCAGAAAGAGGATGAGGGAAGAGGAAAAGAGAGGGGAGGGGAGGGAAACCCCGAGTTAAAATTCCATCTCTGCCTCTCTGTGGCCTCTGTAACGAAGTGTGGCACGCTGAAATGAATGAATGTGATTTTGGAGTAGTGTTTTAGAAGATAATAGTATTTAGCGTTAAGACAAAATTTTCTGCCTATTTATCACATGAAAAACAAAGAAAACATTGAAGCAATATACACAATAATACTTTATTTAGATTTTTTGATTCTGCACAGTCATTAACTTCTCTTCCTGGAAAAGCTATTATTAACAGTGCTAATTGCAGTTCAGGGCAGCAGCTCTCAATGGCTTGTCATGTTTAGAAGGGCGTTTTTCAGTAAGCTTTTGAAAGCCCTAATTAATGGAAAAGACCCAGACCCTTCTTGCTTTTTCTATAAATACTTAAAAGGACAAAAGATGCTTGATGAAATCATACATACTTATAAATGATCAAACTGGATTTCTTTTCCCATCAAACAAATGTGGCGTATACAATCACAAATCCTAAATCAGACAATAATAGGCTAAAGCATTTACTATATCTAAGAATACTATTAATGCTTTCACCAGAATATCAATCCCTCCCCCTCCCATCAAAAACAAATTAGCTTTGAATATTATACTATTTAAATTCTATTATATTGTTATTTTTTCAAAAATTTTATTATAAAAATGTTCAAATATGTATAAGTTGAAAGAATTTTATAGTGAAGACCTATTCATTCACTATCTAGATTCTACCATTAATATCTTACTATCTTGTTTCATTCTATATCTATCCACTCCTCCATTTACCCATTAATCCATCTTACGTTTTTATGCACTTCAAAGTAAATTGAAATATCAGTCCACGTCTCTCTAAGTGCTACAGCAAACATTAATTGTTTTTTGACATGGACAAGACACATATAACCCCACTATGTCAATAGTAAGATGTGAAGCACAGTATTTAGTGTAGAAGCCTAGTTCTTGGATATATGAATTCTGCTCAGGTCTAGAAAATATACAGGGAAATAGGTAAGTACCATCTTGAAGTTCTCTGGAAAAATAAAGCCCACAGAGATGATAATAATCCTGCATTTCTGAGATAGAAAGGAAGGGCAAAAAGTTCATTTTTCCTTTGAGTTCTTCCCCTAAACCTCCAATAAATATAAAACAAATCCTCTGATTTGTCAATGAGGAAAATAACGCTTAAAAATTCTATTACTTAAACAATAGAGAAAAGTATAAAGAAACAAAAAGTACCTGAAATCTATCACTGTTAATGTTTTGGTGACTATCCTTACCCAAACATCTGCATCATTTATTCATTCATTCTTTCATTTGGCAAATAATGTTTGAGTGCCTACTATGTGTCATGTAACACAGTCTATATCCTCATGGTACTTATATTCCAGTCATAGGTCAGGTGGCGAGATACTATGAAGAAAAATAAAGAAGGGTATGAGTATTAGAGAGTGACAAAGATATCATTATCAAGGAAATTCTTTTTTCAAATGACATTTGAACAGAGGTGTAGAGAGCAGTGAGGTTAGTAACATGGAGACACCTGGGCAAAGGGGACAGCACATACAGAAGCTCTGAGATGAGATAGTGTTCGGAGCATCTGAGGAACACTAAGGACCAGGACTGGTGTGGCTGGAGTGTCCTGAGGGAAGGGAAGAGTATGACACAAGGTTTTTGAAGTTGCAGGGGCCAGATCCTACTCTGAATAAGATGGATGGAAAGCCTCAGGAGGGTAATGATCAGAAGAAGATCAAGATCTGATTTTACTTTTCATAAAAGCACTGGCTGCTATGCAGAGGATGGACTCCAAGAAGGCAGGCATGGAAGAGAGAAATCAGAAAGAAGATTCTAGAAGAAATCCAGGTGAGAGCTGATGGTGCTTGGACCTGAATTGAGATGATTTGGATTTAATCACAGCTCTACCAATCATCAATTTTGTGATCTTAATCTCTCAGCCTCAATTACTCCACCTGTCAAATGGAAATAATAATATTTCATAGGGTAGTTGTGAGAATTAAGATAATGCATGTAAAGTGTTTATTACCGGGATTAGCGGCTAGTAAACACACAAGAAAAATATGATTACTCTTATTCTGATCCTCAAGGGAGCTGAAGCAGATTCATATACTTAGGGTAATGTATCTCCTACCAGAGAAAGTGCAAAATTCCTCGAGTTAAGCATTCCTTTCCAGACACTAGATGATAAATGTCAGATATGTTGAAAGTTAAAACGCTCCTATAAAACATTATTTTAATGATATTTTTTAAATTATTATAATAATCAGAGGGGGAAGGAACTATAAATGAGTATTTTTATTTCTGTGATTTTAAATGGTGAACTTTAAATAATATTGCTGTAAACTATGGAATATTTCAGCTGACTCCCAAATCCCCAATAACCGTGCAATTAGACAAAGAGGAGGGCGTTCAAGAGAGTGCAGCTGTACACCCGATGCATCAGAGTGAGCACTGTGTTCAGGACAGGAGGTCGAACTGGTTCATTCATTATTTTTGATGTAGCTAATAAAGGGCAAACCTCAAAATGTTCAGAGCTCCAGGACTTTTCAGATAAACACTGGAAATGGTGAGTATAATTCATGTTAGAGACTGATTTACTGAAAAACACAGATGTGGAGAAAATTTCAGTATTTTAATCTTTTCTAAATATGGTCTCCTTGAAATACAGTGGGAAAGGTCTCGACTAAGAGCCAAGAGATGTGGGCTCCAACGCTGGCTCTGCCTTCCCTAGCTGTGTGGCCTTGGCTAGCCTTACCGTCGCAGTGTGCTTAGCGTCCTCATCTTTACAAGTGAGAGGATGGGGAGTCTGAATGGAGGACCCCCCAGGTTCCTTCCAGCTACAATTTCTAATGGAATAAATGATTTGGTATTTTCTATTTATTTTTGGTATCTTTTATTTTTAAAGTGGATCATCACATTGAAAGCATATATTGGAATAAAACGTGGGCTTAAGGGATCCTGGAAAGGCCACTGGCTAGAAGAAAATAGCCTGCAATTAGCAGCTGGAGTCAATATAAAATTAAGTTACATAGCAGGCATATTCAAATATTTTCCTAGGCATAGAAGTGGAACTTTCAGGATTATTGTTTTTAAAATAACTATTTCAAAATGTACATGGTTAGCAACCATGTGAAAAAAATAAAGCACAGCATATTATAAATAAAATGTATTTTACATGTTAACCTCAATTACAGAAAGCAAAGCCTTCTCATGAATTATTTTCAAATATTCAAATTAGGTTTTAATTCATAACAGCCAGATTTTTCCGTTATAATACAAATATCCAATCCTATTCCTGTCCTAGTGAAATCAAACAACTTAAAAATACCTCTCAGATCCATTATCTGTCCTCTCTACATTTTCAAGAGAGGAAAGACGGTATCTCATTGAGTGACAGGGCAAGTAAATAACAGGGACAGTCTACACAGTGGGTACACACACACACACACACGCGTCTCTGTTCTGACCACATGCCACATTTAGGAAATATTAGAAAAATTATATAGGTTATATAAGTGCTAAGCACAGTATTACTACAAATAATTAGACTTCTGCAGTTACCATTAGTCAAGGGTAATTGTGTGTCTTCTTGGTGGTCTGGACCGGAAGGAGCCGCCTTCTAACATGGATGGTCTGCTACTTCTTAGCTCTTTACTTTGGTTGCTCTGGGACATAAATGGGTCTTTTAATCAACCTTAAAGTACTTACTGAACAAGCTCTAACTAAATGTTGTGATTTAAGTGCTGAGATTAGTGAGATATTGCTCCAGGGAAATTGATGTTTTGAGTGTTTCTAGGGCAACAGTTAATCTCTCCCAGCAGCAAGTCTGTTAGAAAATAGTGGATGGGAATATTGAAACCTTTTAAATTAAAGGAAATACCATATTTGAAGATTAAGGTCGATGGAGAGATGCAATCAAACACACTAATGATACAAAGGAGCATGCTGTTTAAGTAATGACATGCTCAGAAAAGCAGAAATCAAGAAAATTTCACTTGATTAAATAGTTTCTTGTTTGGATAATTTTGGTTTGGTCTGGTTTGCTACGTTACTTTCTGTGGTTTTTCAATACAGTTTAACTGCTGATCTGCCTAGAGGTTTGGCTTCAGGAGAATCTGAAATAATTGTGTACCCCTGATAGCAAATGATGAATCTAGCTGCAGGACTGCAAAATATTTAAGCAAGTGCAGAGGAGAACAAAGGAGACCATTTTTCCATTTTCTGTGATCCTATCATTCTTAGAACTACCTTTCCTCCCTATTATTCAATCTCTATTATTGATAAATATAGAAAACAGTGATTCCTCTTTAACAGAATATTCTCAACTGTAGTATTTTTTTAAATCTGCAAAGGCTTAGATCAGGAACTAACAATCTCTTAGAAATAAGAGTGTTCTTTTTATATATTTTTCCTCTCATTCACAGTGAGGAGGAGGTTATTAGCAGGGAGGAAGCCTTTCTATCTTCAGGAATCCTGTTCATAATTCAGAAATGGGTCAGAAAGAGCAAACTGTTATCAACTGATATAACATTTCACTAACTGACGATACTCTAGAGAGCAGCAGAAATTCAAAAGGCTTTACAGAACAATGACAGAAGCTATGAAATGAAATTTGAGAAGAAAACTAAAATGGAACAAAATCACATAAACCATCATATAACCTGCCAAACACCAGATCAGTAATCTCTCTGGATGGGCGGTTTGTTTAGTGTTTGTTTTGGTGGGGAGAAGTCAGACTGAGGAAAGGGTAAGGTTCTAAGTACCCAAGATACTTAATTCAAAGAAAGAAGAAAAGTTCTCTGAACACTTAACACTTGTCCTTGTGCCTTCAAGGACAAAAAAAGTCTCAGGAAGCTTATATCCGGTGGAAACCACAGGTTCAGAGGTTTGGGATAGGGAGACAACTCACTGGTTTAGTGTACCTGCTCACCCCACTTTCTTTCTTTTTAAACAAGTTCATGTTGTGCCTTGGTCTCCTTCAATATCCACAAAAAATAAAAGCTTTGTTTTTTCCTTTTTTTACTAAAGTAGCCACAGATAAAGATGTGCTTTATTTTGCTTAACAAGTTAATTTGAAAAACAGTTCCCTGAAGAATCAGAGTTTAATCTCAATATGCATAGAAACAAAAGTATAAGTGAATGGAAATTTCCAAATAGCGCATTATGTGACTGGCTGACTTCTGTAAGACAGGTTTTTGTTTGTTTTTCTTTTCAACAAATGTACCATTTCAACACCTACTCACTAATGAGAGCTATCCATGTTTCTAACTGACAAACAGCCAATGCAGTAGGATTAAGGAGAACTGGATAATAATTTCCTTGTAGGTGGAAAGAAAAATTATCACTCATGGTGTGTTTAAAGGCAGCCCTTCTGCCGGTCTTAAGTCCTTGGGGAAGGGAGTGTTTCCAGTACTTTACAAAATAAAATTTTAAAAATCAATGTACTAAATTTGCTCTACTTATCCAAACACCTCTTGAAGCCCAATAAAGAGAAGTGTCTAAATGTTCTCTGATCCAATCATTCCTTTTATAAAACTACCCTCCCTCTTCATTATTCTAAAATATTGCCGTTATGCCTCTCCTGTGTTACAGCAAACAATAGAGGAGAGAGGACTTGGCAAGTTATAAAATATAAACACTTAAAAAAAAAAAAAAGACTTGGTAAAGATTATTTGAATTTGTGTTTGTTAGCAAATCTATTTCTTGGCTATACCCAATCACACCCAAGGACTAGATGAGAGTACATTTATTGTGAAAGCATTCCTTATCAGCTGCCAATTGAAAAATATCTCAAGAGGCAATGGATTTAATAAACAAAGACCTTCTGGGTCCCAGACCTGAGCTGCTGAAATGAATGAATAAAATTAAGAAGGTTTTACCGGTAACGTTCAATTTTGGCAGATTTAACAAACAGCTAAGTTTCTTTTCTCTAAATTATTAACATTTCCAGGTAAGGCGAGATTATTTGGAGGTTATTTTTCAAAAAATTCTCCCAACTCTGGCATAGGATTGGTACCGTTCCTATGTTTTCATTTAAAGAGCTGTGTTAAAGAACAAAAAATTGTTTTAGTTATACATTGCAACCAGTCTAGACAACAAAGAGTTTTCATAAGGATATTTGTTTTGGTGAACTAAACTGGCATTGATGTGAAGAAAGTGATTTGAGGGAAAAGGATGCCAATGAGAAAACAACAGAGAAATATAAATTAAACAGTACTACAAGAAAGAAGTGTAGAGACCAGCAGTAAATCATTTATTCATAGTCATTTACTGATGTTATACTTCCAACAACATGCTATAATACTAAAATCTTTGTATTTTAGAGGCATGTTTAATATTTATCTCAAAGTCTTAAGGAACTCTTTGCTCCATTTAATATACTTTTAAAATATATTTGGTGTAAGATTCTGAATACAGTAAATATAGTCAAGCTTTCTCATTCTTAGTCCTATTATATTTTCCCTTCCTTTTTATAGGTATTTGGAAGATCATAAGGCAGAGTATTTGAGGTTTCATTTCCACGGCTTGTAACTAATTTAACAAACTCTTAAGTTCTGGGGATTGTTTTGTGGTCTGTACAAATTTAGTCTTAGCCTGTGTGCTGGCACTGGCTCTTCTTGCCTTGTGAGGGCCAGCTGTTAAACTTTCAGGGTTTTTGAGCCAACTGGCATCCCGTTGGTAGTTTGAAATTGCCATGTGGGAGCATTTACATCATGTTAATTGTCAAATGTTATGGATCAGGATTCCCCTAACCCCACGTTCAGAGACAATTAATAAACATTTACAATTAATAAACAGTAAACCACTGGCCAGACTATTCTTTGACTTTTTTACAAAATGCCAAGGAAAATAAAATCTATTATGTTATTCAGCTTTGACCAAGAAACCCTTTTATGTTTATTTTTTAAAATCAATAATTTAAGAACCTCAAGAATCGCTACTATTGAAGAGTACGAATCAATCGAATCCTGTTAGATTAGGATTAGCTGTAAATAATTCCATTTATTTTAAAGCTGGAAAGTAAGTCTTTCAATGACAAATATTCGCTTTATGCTAACACTTTAAGTTAGTGAGTCTATGCAATCCAGTTTCTTTCTGCTGTTTTGAGGATTTAGTTAAGACAACCTGAAAACGTATTTATCTTACAAGTAGCATTATATACAAAAAAAATGTTTTTTACATTAGCTATTTAGCATTATTTTGTCGAAGTAATAAAAAATGTCCAAAGGTAACAGTGAAATCAATAGAAATTAAGATAACTAGAAATGTAAAATTAAAATCCCCTGAGGAGGATACAGTTTCCTAATCCAACATTATCTGGTGACAGCTATGGTCAGGGAGGGCTTCCTGGATGGACTCATGTTCAAGCTGAGCTCTGAAGAAACACCACACCACAGTGACTGAGACACAAGTTCTCATAAATTGCCAATGGACGACCAAAAGGTATTAATACTGTTTGCCCAGGAACCTAATAAAGTTTTCTCCGACTGAATTCTTATAGGAAAAACAAGGCTGTTTCATTCATGTTGGCTTCAGTTTCACATCTGGGCAAAGCACAATGCTTGTGCAGATATCTTCTCTTCTTTGTCTGGTGAAAAGTAGGCTCTGGGTCTCTGCACAATAAATATTTAGTGCCTTTGTGGCAGTGTTCGGTATAAGCCAGATTATAAGAGTGTCTCCCTGTGTTTAAACATGAAGAGGGTTCATGGTGAGGTGAGAAATCTTAAACTTTTCTTTTTCTCCGGGTTTGGCTCTCGCTTAGTATCCCTCAGGAAATGAGCTGTGAAGGGATGTGCTGCCACATCAAAATTCTGAAAGAAGATCCCCTAAAACCACCAAAGTAAACGTTCCTCTGTGGATAATTTAGCAGGCTGATTATAGCACATTTTACCACTGACCAAAAGAACAGAAATAACTAAGGCCGAAGGTTTGTTACAGAAACACTCCTGATCAAACAGTTTTCTCGAGCTTCAGTTTTGTGATTTCACATTTAATCACTTCAGAATTTTGCTGGTTAAACAACTGATATGAAAAGTGAATCCCAAAAAGTGTTGTTTCATTCCATGGTTGGAATATTAACAGTTCTTTTTTTCTTGCCGCTTGTTATAGCTTCAAAAAGATCATTCCAAATTCCCACTATTTATTCTGTTCAATACATTGTCTTGTTCTGTGGTTTTTCAGTATTATTAAACAGCAGTCCTAGTCTCCTTTCAGAGAGCTGCTTTCAACAAGTAATCTAAGCTTAGAACCAAATTTGCGGCAGCAGATTCAGTCTCAAGCCCTCAGATCACTGGTATCTCTTCTCCATATATATAACACATAGGAACAGTTTCCTCGGTCAGGCGGGACAAGGCCTCCAGATCAGTGAACTCTCACCTCTTTTCTCATTGCATCGTAACCAATTATGTACACTTTTTCTCAAAACTTTTAAAATCATATATCTTTGTCAAACTGTACACATCATAACACTATTAATTTTCTTTAATTCATTAAAATCCTACTTCAATGACTTTAACTTTGAGAAGTTATCAAAGGCCAACAGCTTTTTCTTGGAGCATACAAGATGCCAGAAACACTGCTGCTTTCCTTCCACCAGTGATGTTCATGAACCTGGTCAACATGTAATCATTTAAGATCTCATTAGGATAGGATGTCAGCTGGCTGGTGTGGATCTAGCTGTGTCCATCACTTCTAATCATCTGCGAGGGAAATGGCCAAGTGTCAGTACCACTGCTGAGTTCTCTGCAATGAATGGCAGTTACCCAGAGGAGGACTGAAATGCAAAGGTTTCCTGGCCATGTGCCATTGATTCTGAATAATCGAGGCGAAGTATTATAACACTAAAACCACAGAGTGTCCATGCATAAGGTGGTCTAGCCCAGACTGAATCCTAATCAAGTGAACCTTATTGTAGGCCGAGCAAAACCAAACCTTTCCGTCCCTTTCCCAGAGATCTGAGAACTGATGGTCTGGGAAGCGCTCTAGCTCAAGCCTCTAGCTCTAATTATAGCTCTAGGCTCCAGGTTCTAGGTCCATCTCTAGCTCAAGACCCCAGGTCTTGCTCTAGCTCTCATTATAGTCTCTAGGCTCTAGGTCTAGCTCTCTCGTCTCCAGACCCATTTTTAAACTGCTAGGAAACTTCGGGTTGACTGCATATCTCTACGGACTGTATATCTATATGATCATTCTCTGGATGTGTTGGGATTCTTCACTATGAAAAAGCCATCACTGAGCCCATTTAGTCATAATTCCAGGTTGGTTCCCTGTTGGTTTCAGGAATTTTGTTAAGCAGAGGAAAAAGTCCCTCACAGTCAGTCTTCCCTTTTGATGAATCATCCTAGTTCTAGATATCCCCATAGACCTAACCTACAGGAAATCCTTTCATATTACATGATGCAAAGACCTTCAAACTGCAGTGACAGTTTGGGTACTGAGAATAAGACTGGATTTTTTTTCTGCCTGTGGTATTACACGTTTTATCAGTAACCCAAAAGTCATAACATCAATGTGTGCTCTTAGTCAATGCCAGTAAGTCTTCACTGTCAGCAATCTGCATTACTACTTAATCCTTAATATTTTTCTTCCGACATGAACATACACAAAAATAAATAATTCTAATCTGCATTACTACTTAATCCTTAATATTTTTCTTCCAACATGCCTTTGAACATACACAAAAATAAATAATTCTTCTTGTTTTTCTATTTTCCTTCTCCATCTCCCTCCCTGTCATTCGGGCTGCTATTTTATAGAACACTTTAATGTATAAAAGAATGCACTTTTAGAAGTGATTAAGTACGAGAATTTTGAACCCCCTAATTACTGTGTTTGTTTCAAACCTTACAACACTAAATTTTAATTTAATGCTCAGCATTCTAAATTAGTCTTCCAAGAATTATTTTATCCAGCAATAATGCAAAGTTGAAAGTCAGTCACAAGAAGTAATAACATTTCCACACAATTTAGGGTTTATTTTGTGTTCGGGTGCCTGGGAAAACGCTAGAAAAAGAATGTTTGCCATATTCAGGTAACTCCAGTTTCCATTATGCAATATATAACCAATTAGTTTTAGCATTCTTTTTATTACTTACTAGACTTTCATTTAATGAGATATAGTGTGTATATGGATATGTCAACTTATGTCTCATTTGTCCCAAATTTATGATATTATACTTTTTAGTTATAGGTTAAAAGTAGAATTAAGATTCACAAACATTGTTTATGATTGCTTCTGCCTGACTAATGGCAGTTGTATCACTTGGCCCTGGTCAACACTTGAGAAAAGCTGCCAAGTACACACAGAGAGGCCAAACATCACTTAAAGATAAGCAATTCACAATGCATGGTCTGTGGTGGCACCAGACATGTGCATAAAATAACTCCTCAAAATAAAATAAATCATTTAAGGGAAACACAGCTTAGTTTAATAAACTTTCTTCTGGTAACTGATATCTTCCATTGAAAATATCAGAAAATATTCCAAAAATATCCTGCTGGATATTCACGATTGTTTGGCAGCTTCTCATATGAGGGCCGTAAGTCACAGGAGACACAGATTTGGTTCCCACTGTCCAATGCAAAGGGAACCTGGGACCCATGACTAATGCACTGCTTTCAAATTAATGCTAAATTCTATTGTAATAACTTGGTAATAAATTAAAACTACTATTATCAAAAAAAGAGAAATAATAGATTTTTAAAAAATAATCAGGCTTTAGTTGAATAAGTTGAGCTGCAGAAGTGTGGCTGTACTTGGGTGAATTTTACTCAAAGGAGTTACGACTTAATAAAGATAGGCTGGATTACCTCAAAAGATTTCAAAAAAACATTTTCTGCCACTTTTATGTAGTTTTTTTTAAAATAGGGTGACTCGGTCTTTGGAAAATATTTTAATGTCTTCAATGACTATTTAAATAGCATTAGCATTAGCGTATAGCTACTAGACTCTTTTTAAGGTTAGGTTATGGAATAAAATTTTTATTTTCATCACCTGAGTTGAGATGATCTTTACTTCGAGCACTTGAGTCAAAGGATGAGAACGGCAATGCAACAGAGAGCACTGACTTAACCATTACCATATGACTGATTCTGACTGACAAGCATCTCTTGACTCTGTCGCCCCTCTCACTTCATTCTCTCTAATTTCCAACCTTCGTTATTTCTAACACGGCCTCCTCTCTAGGCTCTGGGCTCCAGTCTCCCATTCTCTCCACCCACCCTCTACCCTGTAGGAATCTGGCCCTTCTGACACCTTTCCTTAAAGCCTGGCGAATTGTCCAATTGCCTACAGTCCTCAAAGTTCAATCTCCTAACTGATAAGTCAATTTCTTCACAATTTCCTCCAACCTACTTCTTGAGCCTTCTCTTTAACCATCCATGTGTATTTCCAAATACCCTACACTGCCACTTCCATCACAATGGCCAGTAACACAAGGTATGTAATCAGACTGGGCTCTAATCCCAGGAGTAGCACCTTCTAAGTGTGTGAGCTATAGAAAAAAGCACTAACTTCTCTAAATTTCAGTTTTTCCATCTGCAAAATGGGGATCAAAGGGTTGTTGTTAATGTTAAATGCCACATACTACTCAATAAGCAGCAGCTAGTATCAATCACAGCAAACATTTTATTCATTCTTACTTCTGCGCCTTTACCCAAAGTCACTGCCTGACATGTCCCTTCGACATGGCATTTTCTCCATGATGAACTCCTGTTTCTCCCTCAAGACCTGATTCAAATGGCAACTGCCTCTGAAAGCCTTCCTTTAGCATTTCACTTAGAAAAGGGTCATTGCTCCTCCCTCCTGCAGTGTTCTTACAGCAGTTTGTACATACTGCATGAGTATGACCTGCATCTCCATAGATCTATTTTTTTTCACAGTAAGATCTGCATTGCATCCTTGTAGTCTGTTATGGGTTTAACTGTCCTCCTCACGCAAAAGATATTTTGAAGTCCTAATACTCACGACCTCAAAATTTGATCTTATTTGGAAACAGAATTGTTGCAGATGTAATGGTTAAGACGAAGTCATACTGGAGTAGAGTGGGCCCCTAATCCAGTATGACCGGTGTCTTTATAAGACAGCAATGTGAAGACACCGAGACACAGAGAAAACACCATGTGAAGATGAAGGCAAAGTGATGTGTCTACAGGCCAAGGAATGCCAAGGATTACTGGCTTCACCAGAAGCTAAGAGGGCAAGCAAGGATTCTTCAGAAGGAATAAGTCCCTGCTGACACCCTTGATTTAGGACTTTTAGACTAAAGAACCGTGAGACAACAAATTTCTGTCCTTTTAAGCCACCCACTTCATTACGACAGCCTTAGCAAACTAACACATTTTCCCAGATTTAAGGAGAAAACTCCAGTATATTTGTGATGAAGCAGCAAATGGCTTCCTGAATTTCACTTAATCAATCTGGACTGACACATTAAACAGGGGTATATATAGACGACTATATTAAATCATCAAAAGTTCTGACTCTAAGAATCTATGATTCTATGTGATTTCTTATCTTAGTGTCACATTTCAACTTCTTGGCCCATCTAAAAATTTGAGATAGATTCTTAAGACTTAGAAAATTTTGCTGTATTCCTCTTTGTCCTATAACCTACACTGATTGCTCATAAAATGGAAATTACTGTTAACCATCAAAGTGGTAATATAAAGTTTTTCAACGAATGATTCATAAAAATCACACAATTATTCATCTATGTCATCTGTAATCTAAGGATATTATGTCTGGGACTTTATGAAAATTTTTTCAAAGCATTTTTATTAAAACACGTTTGCTCTTAGTGTTCTATTTATCTATTAAAATATAGTTATGCTGATATGGCTTACCTAGAAACATTAATTTACGTAAAAATAACAGTGTACAGACAGATAAAAGTAATCTTATATTCTAGGCCAGAATCAAGGTCTATTCTCTACTTTAGTAACTGTATCTAAGAAAGAGGGGAAAAAAAATTCTAGAAGAATTTGGAAAGAGAAATATAATTTTAGTCATTGTGGTTAGAAGGGACATTCATTATATAATTGAAAATTCCAAAGTATACAGGGAAGGCAGAATGCCATACTGTTTGGTGCCTAAAATAACACATTATTATAAAGAAAAGTGATTTCATTTCTGAAGCATGGAAAATCCAAGACTATGAAATTGTGTTTTCTGAGATCTCCTCACCCTTAACTTCAAGAACAAGCAGTGAAGGTACTAAATCTGTCCTCAAATAGAAATCTCTGCCCTCCCAGAGTCAAATATCCAGTTTTCTGGCACCTATATGTAATGTTGGTCCTAAACAGACATCTCATCTCTTATTGTTCAGGTCTGCAAACACCAGTGCAGTGTGAAGGAAGCAGTCTGGTTCTCCAGCTATGGAGTTCCTGTGAGTGTACTTGCTCTAACCACTCATTCAATAATTCAACAGTCATCAATGACCACAGGTAATGTTTTATCCCAGGCCTATGGCAGCTCTGAGTAAGTTATTTGTCTCTAAAAGTTCCCTCATTTGTAAGCGAGGATAATGACAGGATCTGCTTTCTAGCATTTGTTGTGAGGATTAAGTAAGAGAAGGCTCAGTATGCTTAACACAGAGCCTGGCATAGTCAAGTTAACGGTTACCGCCATCATTATTATTACCGGGCTGAGTAATGGAAATAGTAAGCAAGCTAACGGTAGGACCATGCCTATTTCTTAATGGACACACAATACAAATAGTGTAAGCCAGTGATTAGCAAACTAAACCTGTGGGCCAAATCCAGCCCAACACTTACTCCTACAAATAAATGTTTACTGGCACATAGTCACTCCCGTTTTAGTACATGTGGCCTATGTCTATGTTCCCCTGAAGATCCGAGTAGTTGTAAAAAGGACCATCTTTTGATCCTAAAATATTCATTATTTGGCCCTTTAAAGAACAGGACCTGCACTAGGACCTTGATACCTGAAGTAGTGTTCTTAACTAATCGGAAATTCATACATTCAGGCCCCCCAGATATCCTGAATCAGAATATGCACATTTTCACAAGATTCTCAAGTGATTCACATGCACATTAAAGGTTGAGAAGCACTGATGTAGGCCAGAGGTCAACAAACTTTCTCTGTAAAGGGCCAGATAGTAAATATTTTAATTTCTGTGGCAATGTGTCTTTATTGAGAGTGTTCAGACTCTGGCTCCCTAACTCTAGGATAGCCATAAACAATATGTAAATAAATGGACAGGGTTCTATAACAATAAAACTATTTATGGAAATTTCATTAAATTTTCATGTGTCGCAAAATATCTTATAATTTTTTTCAAAGATTTTAAAAATGTTAAAAACATTTCTTAGCTCATAGGCCACACAAAACGGGCGGCAGGCTGGATGTGGCCATAGGTCCTAGTATGCAGTCTTGACCTAGGCTGCTAGAACATCACTGCTGAGCCCCTCCTCTTCCCCACTAACTCGCCCCAAGACTAAACACCTATTTGTATTTTCTAGCAAATGTGTCTTTAGAGAAGTTACATGTTACTCATCTAACTTATTCTAGAACACATTTCTGTTCCTTTCTGTTCCTCCTTTATAATTTCTAACTAGTGATATAAAGTTTCTGTCAGATGATGTGATGATGTACTACATCCTTTTACACTAGATGAATAGAATTTAATACAGCAGCTTAGCTAGGAAGATACACATGCACAAACACACCCCTACTTGGCTCTGAAGGAATAAGTGATCATAATGAAGAACTATTTTGGCCCTAAATTCAAACCAAACGTATTGAGCATTCTAATTATGTAGTCTCTTTACCGATATGCAAACCTTATGATATTCTAAACAAATCAGTTTCTAAACAAATCAGTTTCATAAAAAAAGTTTAGTTCATAGAAATCTTTACTTTATATTCAAACTTTATTAAAGCTGAGCTCGATAAAGACCTGTCACTAATGATGGGTAGATAAAAGGATTTTGTTGAATTAAAACATTAATAATTTAGGTTTAGCAATTAAAAAACATGAAAGTACACAAGAATCAGAATCATAACTATATAAACTATATAAACCATTTGAGTAATCTTAGAGAAAACGTTTATATATACATTCACATATATTATAATATATATCTTTTACATTTTTAATATGAATAAATTTGTTAGAATAGGTTCTGACTCCTAGTCTATACTACTGCCACACCTTTAAATATTTTTAAAAATTTTTACCTTAACAACTCTATTTAATGTTTCTACCATCATCTAATTTTCTCTCTCCTTTCTAAGATAATTTATTCTGTGGGACAGGCTGAGATAAAGACCTTTCTACTTAATCTGACAAATCCTTCAGCTGTAAATCATTCACTAATGAAGTATTTCCCCCAGTGTATTAATTAGAAAGGTTTAGCTACAAGAAACAGAAAATCCTGGCCTAACTAGCTGAAGCCTTATGAAATGTATTATTTCATATGAGAAAATCTGAGGTGAAACAGCTCCAGGGTTGTTGAATTCAACTCAACAACATCAAGGACTAAGGATACTTCCATTTTTCCATACTGCATTCTTCCAGACAAGGTTATATCCAGTAAAAATGCTGTCTTTTTCTGTGTCTCTTTTTAATTGTGACAAAAATTTTCCCTAAGTCCCCCAGAGGATTCCACTTCATGGCCCACTGACCAGAAGTTCATCATACCTAATGCTAAAAATGAACAGCCAAAAAATGGGATTACCGTAATTGGATCGGGAAAGCATATGGCCATGTGAAAGAGGTTAAATTATCTGAACAAAAATCAGTGTTAGGAGGAAGCGGGCAGGGATGCGGAAGTTATTATTGAATAATCAAGTGATACTCAATGCTGCAACCAGAATTAGTATTTTACAAGCTGCCACTAATAAATCTTACCCATTCAACAGCCAGAGTTAATTTAAAGGTAGCTTAATAATTTTTATGAAGTATATGCCATTGGGAGATTCTGATGGTGACCATAAAACCTTAATACAGATCTGAATACAGAGTAAGACAGATCTGAAGCAGCCAAAATCTAATTAGTGAATGAAAAGCACATACCATAAACTGAGAATCACTATAGCATTTAGCAAAACCTAGCCCCAAAGCCTTTCGGTAGACCAATGTCCATCATGTGATTCAAGCAGCTGGAAGTCATAACCTCTACTCAGGTTCCAACCAACTTACTCCATGATATAATCAGTTCTAATTAATATAATTGTTGACCAATTAGAATCTGCACTTTTTTTAGAGCCCTTTTCGTCCAGCTCAATCAAAACGCTTGTTCTTTCAGTAACACTCCAACCCTCCTGCTTTCTCTCATATTTTTGTTTTGTTGGTTCTTGATCACTCACAACCATTCTAATTTTCACTATTTGTACTTGTCACTAACAACCAACACGTGCCTTCACAGGTGGGGATATTAGGGAGTAGTAAAGACTGTGGAAAAATGGAGAGCATATGCTCCATTTAAAAGACCATTTGCTTCTCAGCTTAGTTGACTGATGCTAGTGGAATGTGGGCTAAATATGGTAAGATTTTCCGATTTTTTAAGAGAAATTATGAATCTAGATGTTTATGTAGTAATCTCCCAAGCTGTCAGTGTTGGCAATTAATTTACTGGGTGTTGATTACAGAAAGGTTCATTTTGTAAAAATTCCTAAGTTGTACACTTTGATTTATGGATTATTCCATATTAAAGTATACCATACTTGAATACAAAGTTTACTTTAAAATAAGCAATAAATAAAGCCAAATTAAGTTAAAAATAAAAACACCGCAATATGACCTAGAGGCTATCAATGTGTGACTATGAGGGGATCTATCTGTCTGACAGATTCATTTCATAGTGCTTCCTGTAGGAAGAAATAAGACTTGGTCTTTCGGTGGCTGATGGGTGATAGCGGACTGAATTAAGAAGACAGAAGTCTGTGCATTCCTTCCTTCTGTTCCTCGCTGTCAACCCTCAGTGTCACGCAACAGCAGAAAGTCCAGAAAGCTTGGTGAGGAAAGAGCACTGTTTCTGAGACAAAGCTAGTATAGGGCAGCTATTCAGAAAATTACTACTTATTTTTCTCAGCTACTCCTCGAGTGAGGAAATAAAACCTATCTAAATGCAACCTTTTCTAAAATTATTCCAAGTTTTCCATGTATAACACAGAAAGCATCTTAAACAAATTTCCTTTTTGTAATTTAAAAATCTAAGTTAGAAACAGACTGATGCTTGTTAATATATATCAGGACCTGATGTGTTTCAGAAACATATATTTTACTTTCTTGCTGTGTTGCTCTTTTTTTTTTTTTTTTTTTTTTTTACAGGAATACAGTTGTGCAGTGAGGAATTTAGGATGGAATTATCTCTCAGTGGGCTTCACAACAAGTAGTTTGGCTGGAGACCTACTTTTAAATATTTTGCTGCTAAAAATATGAGAGCTACTCTTTCCTTTTCCCATGAATGTTTTGAAGACACATTTAAACATTTAAGTCTATGAGAATTCGGTTACTTCCTCTGCAGAAATATTGGGGGAAAAAAGTTGCTTTTGAACAGGAAAGAACAAGGCATTTAAATATGATCAGATATCTACAAAGAAAACAGCACATTCCATGAAGAAACAGTGAAAAATAGAGATACTATAAATGAACAACACAGAAATTAGTCTAATAGGAATATAAGTGATGTTGTTAAAGTGAGCTTGCTGGAATACACAATACCAAATACTATTGTTTTTTTTCCTACATAGAATAGGAAAAATAAGATAAAAATTGGTGGTATTAAACTTCTCCATTCCTTCAACTTAAGGCTGAATTGTAGTTTGAGAATTTTCTGAAGGTTTAATAAATAATTACTTCCCTTTAAATCCAAAGTTTTTCCCTAATAGCTTTTTGGAGTACTATCTGATAACTGATAGTACTCAGTCTTGTCTTGTAAATAAAGCAAAATAGTTTATGAGGGATAAGAGCCTTTTATGTATGAATATGTGTGTGTGTACACATGCATAAACTGTTTATAATGGAAACGTATCTAGAATAAGGATGAAATTACTGATTAGATTCTTAAATGATATAACTATTGCCTCAGAGCCTTGGGAAAACTGTTGCTCAAAAGCTGCCAGGATTCCAAGAAATCTAAGAGGAAATGTGGGAAAATTTTAATTAAAAGTTCACTACCTAATCTGGAGTGATTTGAGTACTTCTACAGATGCTTATGAGATTTGATGACATATCATTAGGGTTCATAAAACATATTGTTTATACACATAATAACCATATAAGTCAACTCTCATAACTTTCAAGTTACCATCCAGTTAAAACAATCGGTTACTTACCTTGATTTAGTAAATTGCCCTGGATTCTTCCTGGATGGGAAGAAGACTAGATACTGGGCAAGTAGCTAAAAACACAGACAAGCTCCTAACCTTTAATCCTTTCTCTCTAAAAGGCAATTAACAGTATTTACCTGTTTCAGACATGTGAGATACTGGCTTATGTATACTTTCATCTACATAAGTGTTGAGATCCTGGAATCTGAAAGATCATTTTGGTCTTTCAAATAATGAGGGAAACATGGGGCAAAAAGCATTCTCCATATGTGTGCTTTAATCAGTTATTTTCGCTACACTGACTTTTGAAATGGAAGGTGAGAACTTGCTGGAGACAGGCCCTTCTCTTACCTAACCCACCCTCGAAGGCCCTTCCAATCCTGTGAAGTCCGTGATTTCGCAAACACTTGTACTGACCCTGGCCACAGCAAATTCAAATCGTCCCATCATAATATGCCCTTCAGATAAATAATGACTCTTACCTTCTACCTGACTTTTACTCAAAAACAAAATGCAGGGTATATTTTCCAAGACTTCATTCTAAGATTTGCTGCCTACTATGAACCAATATTCCACATACCTTTAATTAAATATTTCTTCTTAGATTGAAGATAAGATGAAATGTCCCCACCATGAATATCAACCATGGTCATGGAGCAGTAGATAAGCAGCCTGAGGTGTTCACGAAGCACCTTACAGATCCTGATGTTCTTGATCACTCCTTGTTCACCTGCCTCAGACGCTTCTGTCCAAAGAGATTAATGAAGAAGCAAATTTGCTGATCAACATTAGTGTTAGTTTTAACTAAGACATTTTGTGGTGTTATTGAGAGCATTTCACCAACATTGCAAGCCATTTCTGTGGAATTCTAGAATAGAGAAAACAAAATCTGTATTGATTTCATGATTGCAAATACTG
>NW_006440645.1:2864625-2865321 GCF_000325575.1 Pteropus alecto | reverse complement strand
ATGCCCGAACGCAGTCAAATTCACTGTGGAAATGTCCCCTTATCTTACCTAGCTTACAGGTACTCCTAAACGTCTACTTTTTGCCTTGGTGACATTCCCCCTTTTTTGTTGTCTATCTCAACAAGGTGCACAGGGAACAGCGGAACCGGGCTTGCAGGCGGGCGGCCCGGGTCTCTCCCAGCCTGGCCTTGCCCAGCACGGCTTCTGCTCCCTCTGTGGCCCTCGCAGCCGCTGAGCCGAGCCGGCCTGTCCCTGCGGCCGGCGCCCCCCGCCGCCCCCGAGTCCTGAAGCTCCGCTGTGGCTGCGCATCCGAATGCACGCTGGGCCCCGTTTGGGCTTTTTATCCTCCTGGTCTGTCTGAATTTTCCCACGTATCTGCGAATTGAACGTCTTCCTTCTCAATGTATCTCTGTTTCACCCCGGTTCACCCCGGTTCACTGTCGCAGCCCCCCCCCCCTTTTAAAAGTCTCCTGCAGAAAACCAGTCGCCGTCAGTCACCGCGAGTCGCCCACCTTCCCGGGAATGTCCCAACCTCTCTGTGCCGCGCACCAGAGCCGTCGGGGTCCCCCACCCCCACCCCAGGGGCAGGCAGGGCCGGGCCGCGGGGCGCACCTGGGCTGCGGGCAGGTGAGGGCGGCAGGACAGTGGCCGGTGTCCGGCGGGGCTGAAGGCAGAGGCCGGGGGCAGGCCGGGCGG